>NC_133201.1:38978437-38990937 GCF_958299795.1 Porites lutea
AAGAAAAAAATCTTGAGTCCCTGTACACTGGTTGGATGCTCTAAGCACCAAGCTATGAGGGACTGAAGGACTCGTGGCGTGTTGGGCCATATACAAGGTTCATGTATGACATGCGTCCTGCGTATTGCTAGGGTCAGCAATGTCGAAATCATCATGTCACGTGGTGTCCTTATTAAGCGGGTTGAATTTAGAGAAGATGTAAGAGCTAGAGACGTGAAAACCTGTCCGTAATAACGATGTCGCTGGGTTTGATTGTAGTGGAAATAAGGCATGTTTCTACCTTCGTTTTCGTATTCACAGATGCGCATTCAATGCTAAGTCTTACAGTGTGACTACTCGAACCGGGGCACTTGGAAGAAGATTATCCATTCACAACGTTTTTTTAAAACAAAAGATTCTCACGTTTTTTTTGAAATGGAACCAATAAAATTCAAGGTTCAACTATGCAATAGACTGCGATCACTCTCTTTTTTTTCTTAAGTTACGACTGAAAAACGGGCAACAAAAAACGTGCAACTTGTTTTGCAACATTGCTGCAAAACAAATATCATTGTTTGCGAATAAATTCAAAGTTTGATTTGAGAAGACTCTGTCGATCAGTTTGGGGCTACAATACTTCCAAAATTTGTAAGTTTGCTTAATAGCTTTTTTATTCCCCCACCATTTTGCTAGCTCGACTATCAGCCACTGATCTGAAAATAAGCCTGAGCTCCTCTCCTAAAGGAGGGACAAGACCAGACTGCAGTCAGGAGAGCAGTGGAAATCGAACCTACCATGTTACATGAGAATAACAGTAGTCTTCGGGCAAGTCCCCCTCCTTAGAAGAGTGCTGCTCCAATCTTTGGCAGCTTGCTCACCCGTTACTTTCAATTCACGTTATTATTTTTATATGAAACTGGTTTCTTGTAGGTGGTGCCAGTGAATTTGAGCAACGCTTAAAAAATGAAATTCTGATACCTTTTATGGGAATCTGCAGCTATCTTTCCTAGAAGGACGTTTGATATCATGAGACATTGTTCCCAGACTTCCTCGTCGTCCTGTCCTTCTCGCTTTAGGGAATGGGTAGAAGAGAGAGCCCTGGTGTAAAGTTACCACCGTAGTAGTAATAGTCATGAAGTAAAATCCCAGTAAGAGGAATCACTATGCAACAAGCAGCGTTAATCATATTGTTTAACTGAGTTTAGTCTGAAAAATAGGGGGAAGACAGCACTAAATATCATTGGTTACTGAATACTTTTGTAAGACAGCACTAAACATCATTGGTTACTGAATACTTTTGTCTCCCATCATTCCAGACAACTCCCACATCTGAGGATATAGACCACTGTGATGAAATCAAGGTGTCAGGGATTGGTGACTCTTCGGTTACTACTTTTAAGCAAGGTACTGAACTTCTTAATAACGGTACTCATTTATTGATTGATTTATTTATTTGCAAAAAGCAACAAGAAATTTTAGGTTTACTTGTAGGTATAGTGAAGTAGATTATTCTTTCAATCAAGAGATGATAAAGTTTAAGAAAATGAATCTGTCCTATTGGCCTTACATGATGATACTGACGTTAGTAACGAGGAACGGGGAATGGTCGATTCGCCCTCGATTTATTTCGATTCGCCCGATGTGTATTTCTCGTCTTTAAACCTGAGGAAAGAAATAAGCGTGAAAATACAGTGAATGTACACATGGAATCCAAGCTTAACTAAAATAACATGTCCGATAAGTATGTTCACCCTGTCTTTGAGTGTTGTATATCATTGGGCGAATTGACTTAATTTCGGGCGAAAGGACCGCAATTTATACATACACATCCATGCAAAAGGAGCATCTCAAGTCTCACCACCAGTCCCACTCATTTCATCTCCTGTAATCTTGTGTCTTAGAGTGCGAGGAGACGGCTGCATCTACTGTTGTAATCCGGGGTTCCACCGAGAATATCATGGACGATATTGAGCGAGCTGTTGATGATGGAGTGAACACATTTAAAGCGCTCACCCGCGATGATCGCTTTGTACCAGGAGCTGGTGCCACGGAAATTGAACTGGCTAAGCAGATATCCAGCTTTGGAGAGGTATGTTGAGTTGCAGGTCCTAACATATACGTGTTAGTGTCACTCTGCTTTTGGATTCAAAGTGGCTAAGGCTTGGCAATTACATATGTGAAACGTGTAACTTTACTGCACACGCTTTTCCTTTGTTACGAAGAAAGATTTTAAAAGCCTGCTATTGGTTTCCCAACTACAGTTGAACCTCCATGTGAGAAAAAGGCGCAGAAAAGGGGTTGGGGGAGGGGGGGAAACACGAAAGGTAAAACATCCCCTCTCCCCATTTTCCTCCCTACTCGGCGCCCGCCCTTTAGACGCCTACACAGTAATTTTCAAGGAGTTATAATAACTCCTCTAGTGGGGCTAATTTAACTCCTTACCGTGGAGTTATTTTAACTCCAAAAAGGAGTTTAAAGAACTCTTTTTCAGGAGTAAAAGTGACCCCAGATATTGAGGAATTAAAATAACCCCAAAAAAGGAGTTATCCTGTACCTAAAATTGTTTACTCCACTTTCAGATTTAAATTAACTCGAAAAAGAGTAGAAACAACCCATATAAGGAGTAAAAGTAACCCGATTTCAGAGTTGTTTTAACTCCATACTGGGAGAAAAAAGAACTCTTTTTCACGCGTAAAAATGACCCCAAATTCAATGTTAAATTAGGTGTTAAAATAACCCCCAAAAAGGGGTTTTCCTGTACCTAAAATTTTTACTCCATTTTTGGAGTCATACTAACTCCCTAAAAATTACGGTGTACAAGCAGGTGACGTGCGCCCCCTCTCCTAAGCAACCAGTTTGGATGGTGGCTTTGAAGAGTCTTGACCGTGTGAACCTGTATTGCGTACTAGCCGTTAACTGTTTTTCCTGTTTTCCGTCAGACTTGTGCAGGCCTTGAACAATATGCCATCGACAAATTTGCCGAATCCTTGGAGGTTATTCCCAGGACCCTCGAGGAAAATGCTGGCGTGAAGCCCACAGAGTTGATATCTAAACTCAAAGCTGCCCACCAGGGTGGGGACAAAAATGCTGGCTTTGATAACGAGGTATAGTTGAAGTACTAAATAACGTAATGTAAAATTTGATTTCAACACGGAGGTACTGAGCAGAAAAATAGAACATAGCTTGAAAATCTTAGGCAGTTGACACAAAAATAAAATAAATGTTAGATAATACTAAAAATTTTCAATTCAATTTAAAAAAGAGAAGAAATCCAGATAAGAATATGCTTAATATAGTGCACAAGCTAAAAATAATATAGCTAAAAAATATATATTTACCAATCCTGTTTCCAGTTGTTTGATAAAGTTTTTGTTGTTTTGTTGCCGACCGTATTTGGTCTGTTAAATTGTTCCGCATCTTTGGGTCATCGTTTGTAAATGTGTCAGCGTTGAATCTTGGGATTTTTTGTTTTGACTCTTTTATTTCCAGTGGAATCATGATTTTCAAACGCCTTTTTGGGAAAAAAGCTAATTAGACCGAATTATCAAGGGGTTCGAAAAATCGGGGATGATATAGGCCATTACCAGGCGGGGACAAGTTATAATCTAACGTGGTGACACTGACATATATGATCTGACATAACTTTGGATGTTGTTTTTCTTAGGGTGTGGTGGAGCTGCAGTGAAAGACCCAGTAAAAGCAGGAATCTTAGACTTGTATCTTGTAAAGCACTGGGCTATCAAGTTCGCCACTGATTCAGCTGTTACAGTACTTAGAGTGGATCAGGTAAGGGAACACATTTGTGTCGTGCCGTAGCTCTTCAACAAAATTCTCGTCTTTAAATCCAGTTTATACAATTATCTTTGTCCTGATTAAGACCTTGAATATCTAAATTTTAAGTGTTTGTTTCATAGAGTTCATTAGCAACCTTAAAATTGGATTATGGTGACACGTTAGATTTTTAATCCTGTTATATTCCCAAGATTTTCCCATTTTTCTGCTGCTGGCCAGAACATGAGACGTTAGAGGTGTAATGGTAGTCCAATCCAGGAGTCCTCATTTTTTACAACCCCAACACAGGCATTGGTTATACGCTTTATAAGAGAGGAGAAGCGATGACGTCACAAAAAGTAGGATTGGTCAAAGGGGTTGGTTGGCAGGACCAGAAAGAAAAGATGAAAAATGTCCACTTGCTAAAAATCTGCCAGTTAGTGCAAATTGGTGGTAAGTGAGCATCGTTATGCGCCAATGACTCCATTTAAATCTTTCTAAAATATGCGATCGGGGCTAATTTTAGAAGGATTTGTATGGAGTCATCAGAGCATAGCGGTGCTTATATCACCCCCACCAAATTTTGCACTTGTACACATAGCTGTAGCTTGATTTTTAGAACAGTGGGCATTCTTCATATTGTTCTTTATGAATATGCCAGCCAATCCCATAATTTCACAAATTTAAATTTTTAAAATCACACCTCTTTACTCTATTCTGGAAAAAAATGAGATGTAAACTAACAGGAAATTTTCTTGGGGAACGCTGCCACTTTGTAGTGCAAGTAACGAAACTATTATCCTTCAAATATGCATTCACAAGGTAGTTTTTTAAACTGTGAAGTGACCAATGCATGTTAGAATTATGCCCTTGCATTTGCAGATTATCATGTCCAAACCGGCGGGAGGACCAAAGCCTAAAGACAATCCAAACTGGGATGAAGATTGAGCACCGAATCATCTGTTATTCTGCTTCCTGGTCTGGATTAACGTGTGTTGTTGAACTTTGCAGAATTAATCCAAGGCCACCAAATGACAGTGACATTTTGGTGACTGAGAGCCGTTTTACTCTCGGCAACGTTACTAACTACTTGCCTTGCAATAGTCCTCTTTAGCTCGTTTGTTCTGTTTTCCCAATGCAGGTCTTGTGATAATAATATAGAGAACTGCTCATTTAAGTTTCGTCTTATACCAGTGCATATCTGCGCATGATTTGTGAAAGGACGAAGGGGCAAATTCGCCGAGACTTTCATTGGGAACACAAAACATACAAGCTAAAGAGGTCTATTCTCTTAAAACTGTTGGGAATAGTATTAAAAGTTTTGGCGAGTGCCATGCTGAAGAAAGTTGTAGCTCCCTGGTAGCTCTCTCCAGGCGCCTGTTTACTCATAGGACCATGCTCGTTCTTAACGCCCCTCGGCAGTTGTTTTACTAAACCAGTTGATGAAAGAGTGACCGTCTGAGCACAAGATGATTAAAGCGCTATCAGTGTTTACAATCTCAGTAACGTAGTGACCATTATCCTACAAAGTATCCAATATCAAAGCAAGGTCGTAATTTGGTGTCGCGCTTCTTACCTTACAATTATTAGGTAGCTTAAGCAACGGTGTTTTTGAGCGACGGACGTCAACCGGAAGTGGACTTTTTTTATCATTGGGCAGTGGTTTGGTTGAAACTCTCGGGTTAATCGTCTTTATAAGAGAAAAGAAAGTTAGCAATACAAATTTGTTAGCGTCAAGGTATATAAAAAGAGAGAAGGCCTCACTTCCGGTTGACGTGCGTCGCTCAAAAACGTCTTTCTTTAATTAAGCTCACTAAGTGGCGTTGAGTTGTCCCTTTTCCTTACACCTCCTGTCGCGTACATGTAGTTCGAAATCACCACTTTAGAAACGAGAAAACTGGGCCGAGTTAACTTTCGCAAAGACTTTTGGCGGGAATGTTACAGGGAAAACAAATTAGCCAATAGCTGATCGGCGCTTCCCCTGTAACGAACTGTGGAACGCATTACGGCTCCAGTTTCTTTCTTGTATATGACGTGACGAATAAAGCTTCGGCACCTTTGAAAAATTGCAAGGCACGTTAAAGTTATCATCAGCCAGTGTAACAGGTGCGTATCAGAACAGCAGGTTCTACCAATAAATACACAGAGTGAAAAACTGGTTTTCATGTTCATTACCGAGTGAGAGAATCAAGTATGATGAGGGTAAATAAATGGTAAATACACGTAACTACGGAAGTCAATGGGATGATCCACGGATGCGAAAGGGTTCTTTTTGCCTCATCGCGGGTGTCGTGATTAAATAATCACAATCAAAAATGATAAAGTGACTTTATTAGTAACGATTGCACTGCTGTCGTGGTTTTGCAGACTACTGAAGATAGCTTTGGTGCTCCTTTGTAAATAACATAATCGGGGCAATAGCAGGGCTGTATCCTCTGATCTTGACCGACAGATATTAAGGCCCCATTTTTTTGGAGGAAAGTCTCCCAGGAAAGAGGGTCCGGCTGAGCGAAACAAAGTGGTTATCTGAAGAACTGTTGGCTCGGCTAAGAGGGTGTCCCTGCCATCACAAAAGGATGACTCTTCTAAGCGGGTCACCCTTCTAACCGAGCCAAGTCTTTGTTTCTTGTGTAAACGGTTCGCCAAGTTTTGTAAGGAAATGTATGAAAAGGTCGCTCGCCTAGGGTAGCTCGGGTAGGCGAGTGACCCTTCTATCCGCGATAACTTTTCTTCATATAAACGCTTTGATCGCTGTGTTGTATCGTGCCTCAACGCATATCGAAAGACGATTGACGTTTATCTCATTCCCAGCTATTAGTCACTTATATCTGTGAGTTCCACTGTCAAAGTTTCCAGTTCTAACAGACTGTAAAAGCTCAAGGGGTAAATACAAGACGCCCTAACTTTTAGCGTAAATTCAACTTGGGTTTCAGTTGTGGGACGGACGGTGTATCCATAGCAACAGTGATGCGAGATGAAAAATTCTCCTAGACCCTACACCCTATCCGTTGTCAATCCTGCCGCTTACCCGACTGATAGTTAGGCTCTCGTTCACTTGATAGATAAATCCACACGTAAGGATAAATTGATTTAATGAGTTTTGTTTGTAAACTTGAGCTGGTTTGTTACATGACATCTTGGGTCTTAGGAATGCTTTGGCATATGCACTGTCTCCTTTTCAGAATCAATCTTTCAAGAAACTAGAACGTCCATCTTTCATCGATACAATACCATTTAAGTTCATCACATCTCTTTCAAACAAATTTCATTGACGTCAGTATTACAGGTGTGAAGACAGAATTTATTGTTCTTCAGTTATTTGCAGTGTATTTTGCTTTCGCTCATAAAAATATGAAAAGTCAATGTAGAAATCCTTTATTCTTTAGGCTTAACTTCTCTAAGCCGTGAACAACCTGTTGATTTATTGAGCGTCAACTTATTTGTCAAGTCATAATTGTATTTAGTCCTCAAGCTGTAATCAACCTGTAAGACATAGCCGTTATCCATCTGTGTAGCTCTTGGAAGTAACTAATGTTTCAAAACAAGCTTAGGTTTCCACCAATAGTCTTTTAGAAATGATCGTTGGGTTCTGTAATCTACCTCGCTAGAACATGATGTAATCTGTCGCTTCGCTAGCTTAGGCTTAAATAGAAGTGCTTTGTAGGAGCTTCTTCGGTTACATCCTCGTTGGCATCTAGTTTTGGTTACATTTTGGTTGGTTATGTTTTGACTGTACCCGCAGTATAGTCTTGGATTAAACTTCTACCTTGGAGCCAAGTTCTGTTGGTTGTTATCATTGTCTTAAGGGTTTTCAACAGGCTTAAGAGATTTCGTGCCTTCCCGCAGCCAGCCGTGACCCCAGGGAAAGGCCTTTCCCAGAGAGTTTTAGAGTTTTTCCCCCTCCGTCGATGTACCCTTTTGTGAAGGCAAAACACTATTTCCACACTGGTGCTTAAGTGAAAAAGCTGTTTTCACACGGGGGCAGTTATCTGTCACTTGAACAAGTGATTAGATAGTTTGTCGAAACTTTTCCAGAAACCTAAATTGGGCATATGGGAAGATGGAAATCTGATGCATTTAAAAAAAGTTATAAGATTATCTTCTGCGGAATCTATTTGTTAACTCTTTTTCTTGCGGTTTTTTCATGCTGTCGCTTGCAGAGGCAGCACAACTTTTAAAAACCTTGATACGTGTTTTTGATTTACTGGTTTACATTGAAGACTAGAGTAGTATTAGTACATGTATTTACATTCATTTGTCAAAATGAAATTTGTACTGGGGTACTGGGGCATGTGCCTGCTTTGCATGGGCTTTGACGGTTTCATTGCCCTCACCTTCGCAGGCATTACATGTGTAATGATAGCTTTTCTTGATATTTTGACTTGATATTCTGAGTTTAATGAACCGGTTAGTATGTGTTTTATGTTCACATATATAGCCATGTTACTCCATCATGTGTTTTGTATTGCCTTTACCAACAGAGCGCAGCACATATTTCATTTTGGCTAATTTTGTCAAGTTTTGCTATTCTGCTGGGAACTGCTGGGGAAATTGAAGCAATATGTTGTTTACAATGATTTACTACTATGAAAAAAATATATTTAAACTCATTAATAAATAAAATGAGTGGAATTTTCAAAAGTCCTGAATTAGTTAAGCGATATAAGTATTTGCATTATGATTTACAAACACCATTCAATGACAATGTTCCTAATAATGATAGACAAACAAAGGATAATTACCTTTTTACTGTTGATAATAGTTCAGAAGCAAATCCAATTGATTGGTACAATGCTTATTTTGAAGTTATTTTTAAACTCGTCAAATATACTGTTGGAACAGGTATTACAGCAGGAGCTAATAATGGAAATCAAGATGGTACAACAACGAGAGGTCATACATTCATTCAGTCATTAGAGGTTGAATCATTCCAAGAGACTATAAAGGCATTCGGATTTTTTCACTAACTGCCTTGTGAAATAGAACACAAATATTTTATCAACTGTCGAGCGTATGCAAATTTCACGTCTCAGATCTATGAACGTTTAACGGTATTTTCTCAGTAGCTACTACAGTTAAGAGCCTTGTGTATCTGAAAATTCTTCAAGGGCTCCGTTTCTTCAGTTCTAATTCCGAAGGAGCAAGAAATTTCGCGATAAAATAGATATAGAATAAGACAAAAATTTTGGTTGGATAAAAGAGCATGCAGTGTGCGGTCCAAATAGCCAGATTTTGGCTAGGCCGGCGCAGAGTTTCCCAGAGCTTACGCGCGGAGTCAGAAGCGTAAGCACTGGGGTCCAGAATGAGGTTAAATGTAATGGAATTGAATGTAATGAAACATCAAAAACCGCCCATGCCCACCTCTCCTAGGCGATCCCTGGGCATTTGGCTTTTTCGAAAAATTTTGGTTAAATTCCCTGGTATGTTGGCAGTTTAGATGGTTAAATGCCCCACCGGCTAGCGCTTCAAAACGCGTGAAATCCCCCACGTACCCACAAGAGATTATTCAAAAATTTTCCCATTTGTCAAACCGTTTATTCAAAGTTAAATATCGCAATAGACAAAACGGAAACTCTCTCAAGTCTAGGAAAGCTGTCTTACGGAGGTTTCTTCATTTCCAAAGAATTGGTAATTCCAGAGAGCCCACATTTTCCAACATGCCCACATTTTCCACATGCTCCAACAAAGCAGTGAAGTGAATATAGCAGCAACGACTCGTGAATGAGGTGCACATGCGGAATAAAAGAATTACGAGATCCTTTTGCTTGCGACGCTGACCAGCATTTTGACACGACAGTCAAATGCCCGACCTGGCGGGCCTGATTTTGGGTCAAATTCTCCACTGTACGGAGCAAAAAACCAGTCAAATGCCCGGGGTGTGGGGGGCAATGGGCGGTGTTGGAATTGACTGGCACATAAACTATACAAAAAGTTATGCAGACACAGTTGGAAAAGATCAGTTTTTTTTTATTTAGACACATCTAGTAGAACAACAGAGGCAAGCAGCTCGGCCATTATATAATGAAGGATTTGCCACAAGAAAAATATTTAAGCAATAGAAACCGTTTTTCCGTGTTTGCATACCCTTATAACAAACACGAGAGGGGCTGGGAGAACTCGAGACAATTATGCAAACCCGAGACGAAGTCGAGGGTTTGCATAACTTCCTCGAATTCCCCCAACCCGTAGAGTGTTTGTATCAGGCTGTACAAACACAGGAAAAAATTTTCTTTTGCTTTTATAAAATATTTTTCCTAGAAAAAGAGAAAAACACTTTGTTTTATATGGCACTGATTAAAAGAAAAATTCTTACCAGTCTCGAAGTGTTGTACACGAAACTTGTGCGCGAATCAGTCTCTTCTGCTTTAAAATGTTTTTCTGCAAAAGATGTTTGCACGATCGATTAAAGTCACTTTAAAGTCACCCTTATTTTCATTTGAAACTGCGCGAGAGGTGTTTCTTTTAAGACGGTGGGTGGCGTGATTGATCCTGACATAATACTTAGGGATCGAACATATCTTGTATTTTTTCCCTTGGTTGCGTGGTGAAGTTTCAGGCACGCGAAGCTAACAGCTGACGAAGAAGCACGAGCTTAAATCCTGGCAATCGAGTTTGTGTGCTTTTTCTTTTTCTCTCTGTCTTTTCTTTTTCTTTACCTTCTTACTTTTAGCATTTTTTCTCCTTTAACTTTATTAATTAAGTTAGTAAAGCCGGTTCGCCATCACTTCAACTGTTAAATAGATACATAAAAATGATTGGCTAGTTCTCGATCAAACGCACACACTCACACAAACAACGGTGCGAAGAGGCGCCAAAAGGCCGAAAGGAGACAGAGAGCAGTTCGCCGCTTCACTCGATTTGTGGATTGCGGATTAATGTTAGACTGGAGGCGTTCATGTAGTCTGGAATATGATCTGAGTCGTTCACCGTATTAAAAATCCCTAGAATTGTAGCTAGCCCGACTTCACGTTCAGCGAGCGTTTTTTTACCCTCTAGCGTTACGATAAAGAGTGACCCTATTTGGTGCATGAGCTGTGTTTCAATTAGAGCCTTGCTTTAAAAGCAGTAATAAATGGACCGGCAAAGCGATTGCTCCTTCAAATTGGCGCCAAAAAAGGCGCGGCAGAGACGCACGCATGCTTTCCTGTTAAATTTATTTCTTTGCGCCATTTTTCATAAATTAAATTCAGCATAATTATGTCATTCCGCAAGTCATGCCACATGCCACTCGGCAAACTCATTGCACCTTTTACCCTCACCGCGTCAAAACCACGTTAACACACTGTCATGCAAACACACCTCTCAGCCAATCAGAGCGCGCGTACTTTCTTAGTTATTTTATAATTAATAAATCGACAACAATTTTCCATGGTCTGTACTTATACCTCTTTTTTTTTCTTCGCGAGAATTCGCTCAGTTATGGTAAAATAACAGATGGTGCAGCTGTAAACAAAATATCAATTCATTTGAACTTATTTAGTTACTTTGCTGTTTTTAATAAAAATAATATTCACCCAAATAAATACTGAGATGAATATCCTTAATAATAATAATAATAATAATAATAATAATAATAATAATAATATCGTCTTTCGAAAAGGTAAAAGGTGCTGCAGGTGATTGTAAAGTTATTCTCCGCACAAAATTTCGATGGTGGCGTCCTAAAATTTTTTGTTTTTAAGGTCCTCACTGGTATGGAACTATATGTTGAAAATTATCTCAGACCAAAAACTTGGACTCATCTAAGAGAGTATCATGTAAGAAAACAAACAACTTCGAGAAACAACTTCTTTATTAACTAGTTTTAGTACCTTATCGACCTCCACCATTTATTGGTAATTGACTATTCGTACAGGACCCGTACACCGACGTGTATTTGCTATTCATACTGGATTCTGACTATATTGATTAACCACTGAGTCGAAACGATAAGCTTCTTTTTAGGGTTAGGGTTGTTGCTACATAACTCGAAATCAAAGCGCTTTTCAGCAACGAATGTTCCGTGGTATAGTGGTTTAGGTGGTCATCTGCAGACACTATATCCCGGGTTCGATTCCCGCTCGATCTTGTCACGCTGAACTATTTTTCGTTTCAAACTATCACTGAATTTTTCCTTAAAAAATGGCATTAATTGAAAAGACGTACACTTTCATAACATTTGTTGAGCATAAATTTCATAGAAATTTCAAGAAAAGACTTAATCCCGTATGAACAGCAAATACAAGTTGGTGTACGGGTCCCACAGGAATAGCCACTGCCGTAATAAAAAGAGCAAAACCCTTGTCGGGGGGTGCTCGGTGGCTGTTCTTTGCCTAGCAACAGCTAGGACTTCTTGCCTCACCGCAGTGAGGACTTTACCGCTGACAAGGCGGTTGTCTTTCCCTATTTTACCACTGGGACCGTGGTTGAGTTCTCCGAGGAGATCTCTGAGCACCCCCCTGTCAACCAGTAGGGCCCGGAGCGGAATCACCCATGACTACTCATCTACTGGTAGATTTTCCCCGTACCCCAGTGATGCACCATCGCACGAGTCGTCAAGCAGGGATCAGACAGTGGCCAACTATCACCCCCCTAGACTCCACCGAATTTGTGCACTTGATCAACTTGACGAAAAATCTTCTTTATATTAGACTACTTTTCCCGTTTAACAGGCTTATGGTTTGTGGGCGCTCCAATAACAACAGCATACACGCATGCGCTTCGGGATAAAACTAGAAATACGTATCTCGCAACCCCTCGCAAAAACTCGG
>NC_133201.1:38995937-39033437 GCF_958299795.1 Porites lutea
CCCTAACAGAAAATTTGAAATGAAAAAAATATAGGTTAACCCTTTAAACCCTAATATCAAAATTCAAATTCTCCTTTGTTATCTTTATACGTTTTCAATAGAATTCGTTGAAGTATCAATTAGATTCATTTTGTGTGATCATGTCCTCAATTCCCATGACCACTTTGTTTTATAAAGGAGTGATATTACAAAGAGAAATTTGACACTGGTCACTCTTAGAGCTTAAAGGGTTGAGCCGCCCTGTGGGAAAAAAAATCATGCGAGACCTTTTGCAAACTTTAAGACGGAATCCACTAGGAAATTGAGTAATTTTTATTCTCAGTGGACAAAAACCTTGTACCAGAATAGTTTAAAGAATATTGCATTCTTTTTGACATTTTTTAAGGCCTAAAGATGTAATTAGTCATCTGTAATAACACCAAAGAAAATTTCTCCTGGGAGTCCGAGAAAATGAATGTCAAATTTCAAAATAATTGTGAAAACACAGGTAAATCTCTTTCTCTCTTTCATATGAAGATGTAATTTTGTGAAATTTGACATTCATTTTCTCGGGCTCCCATAAGAAATTTTCTTTGGTGTTATTACAGATGATATATTACATCTCTTGTTATTTGGGCGTGCCCCAGGTAGAGTAATCGAGATGGCTTGTTTTGAAGCAAACTTGCAATAGGCACGCAATACGTGCTAACGTAAACAAGGCAAGTAAAAAGGAGAAGCGAGGCGAATGTCAGCCATGCGAACGTCCTGTACAAGGTAAGAGGCATGTTGGAAAGAAAGCTCCGCTAGCAAGGTACTTTATCCCACTTTTACGATCTCAAACATTAATCTAAATGTTCAGTGTTTTTACCTCATCTAAATTTGGAAGTTTGAAGTCCGGAGATGAAAACTGTTAAAAATATTCGTACTATAACGGGTTTTCGTCGCAATAAGACTTTGAGCGATGCTGAATTGTTCTGAGGTCGAGAGCGAAAGGAGATGTTGCGCAAAAATGTTGTTACTTGCAGCCTAGAAAGATTAAAAGAAAGATGACAAATACATTTAGGAATTGGTGAATGAACTTAAAAGGAATTGGCCTATTGTCGGTACTAAAAAATACTAATAGATTCACGTGCGTGTTTGCTCGTAAGTGCTAAAGTCACGTATGTGGGAAAAGTGTGGATAAGATACAGCTGTTTTGAGACGTTTATCTTGATGATCTTGTCTTACATATCAAAATGTACGGATCAATATGTGAGGTTTTGGTATAGGGCTTTCGTGAACAATGTGTATTTGATAATGTGTGACATTTCTTTGACGAGAGGATCGAAATGCACCAATCATACAGTCTAGTGAGTCTCTTATTAAAATAAACCACCCATCATGAGGCAGCGTTTATTCGAGGGCGGCGTTTAATGGAGGAAATACGGTACGCTTAGTACAACCACGCCCAAATATACGCTCCCACAGAGTCTTGTTGAAATCCGTTTCAGGATTCGACATTTTTATACTAGAAATACGGTTTTAATTTCCGTGATATTGCTACCACAAGAGTAAAATATTAAAAACGCCGAGTAACATTAAATAAAAATTATTAAAAATTCAACTGTTATTGTTGAATTCTGTTTGATTGCTTCCGCCAGTGCAGTACCGTCACCAGTACCAAGTCCATTCCATGACAAATCCAACTCTGTTATTGTTGAATTGTGTTTGATTGCTTTTGCCAGTGCAGTACAGTCACCAGTACCAAGTTCATTGTATCTCAAATCTAACTGTGTTATTGTTGAATTGTGTTTGATTGCTTCCGCCAGTGCAGTACAGTCACCAGTACCAAGTTCATTCGATGACAAATCCAACTGTGTTATTGTTGAATTGTGTTTGATTGCTTCCGCCAGTGCAGTACAGTCACCAGTACCAAGTCCATTCCCTCTCAAATTCAACTGTGTTATTGTTGAATTGTGTTTGATTGCTTCCGCCAGTGCAGTACAGTCACCAGTAACAAGTTCATTGTATCTCAAATCCAACTGTGTTATTGTTGAATTGTGTTTGATTGCTTCCTCCAGTGCAGTACAGTCACCAGTACCAAGTTCGTTCGATGACAAATTCAACTGTGTTATTGTTGAATTGTGTTTGATTGCTTCCGCCAGTGCAGTACAGTCACCAGTACCAAGTTTATTCCATGACAAATTCAACTGTGTTATTGTTGAATTGTGTTTGATTGCTTCCGCCAGTGCAGTACAGTCACCAGTACCAAGTTCATTGTATCTCAAATCCAACTGTGTTATTGTTGAATTGTGTTTGATTGCTTCCCCAGTGCAGTACAGTCACCAGTACCAAGTTCATTGTATCTCAAATCCAACTGTGTTATTGTTGAATTGTGTTTGATTGCTTCCGCCAGTGCAGTACAGTCACCAGTACCAAGTTCATTGTATCTCAAATCCAACTGTGTTATTGTTGAATTGTGTTTGATTGCTTCCGCCAGTGCAGTACAGTCACCAGTACCAAGTTCATTGTATCTCAAATCCAACTGTTATTTTTGAATTGTGTTTGATTGCTTCCGCCAGTGCAGTACAGTCACCAGTACCAAGTTCATTCCCTGCCAAATACAAGTGCGTTATTTGAAGAAGCGAGCCAAGAGTACGAGCTAAGAGCAGATGAAGGGTACAACTCTTTTCGTTTTTACATTCTTTAATGCATTCCAGTGCAACTGACAACCTATCCTCATCGTTTACTTGCTTAGCAATACACGAGACGAAAGCCTTTATCGCTTGTTCCGATTGCGAAGCTAGCATGCCGCATGTGAAGAAAAGCACCTGTTTAAGCTCTTTAAAATATCTGTCGTCGGCAATTAAGGTTTCTGGACAAATTTCGTTGTCTAGAACCTGGCAACAGAGGTGAAATGCCGCAAACAGTTCCTGAAATGTTTTATGTAAAAAGCAATAGTTCAGAGATGGTCTCACTTTTTTAGGGCTACACTCAACGGACAAGAAGCCGAATTCAGGTAATTCTTCTGAGCAATTTTTAAACTCGCCTTCTTCGAGGGACAGGTTATTATGAAGCAGACCGTTCCAGGCGATGGAGCCAAGCTGTCTTAGTTGAGTCTTGTATACTTTAGTGAGGTCTTCGTCTTTGGTATTTGGTAATGGTAATCCTTTCTTTTTCCTATATCTTCTAAGAACACACTCTACCATTTCTAGATACAGCTGTGTACCACTTTCTGCAAAAATACCATCAGAGTCCTCACAAAGAAGACAAAGAAGTACAGTGTTTAAAGGACTTTCTGTCAACTGTTGGAGGTTTTCGTCAGACTCTAGTTTGTTTATAAGCTTCTGGGCCAAATGCGGTTCCACTTTGAAATACCTGAAAATGAACTCTCGGGCGTCTTCTTTGGTGAAACCTTCAATTTCTAGCAAGGTATCGCAGCACTCACGCACCTCCATCCCAACCTCTTGTCGTGCTGTAGCTACAATGTAACACTTTGGTAGCACTCTTCCTTGAATGACTTCCTTAAACGCTGCAAACATATTGGCAGGCAACTCATCCAATCCGTCAAGTATCAGTAAAATTTCGGGCTGATTACAGCGAATGAATTTGAAGAATTCCTCCTTATCTTCTTTTGTGCAATCTCGAGGCAGAAGCTGGTCATCAATGGCGTCCCAAAGGACAGACTTGAAGATTTTGTTCGCTTTCTCTTTTTCAGATCGAGGGAGAGGTTGTCCTTCGGTGGCCTTCGAAAGGCAAGACTCTATTTCTCGGCATTTAAGCAGTAAAACAACTTCGAAGTTTGGAAAAAAACTTCCTGAAGGATCTTCTGCCACTTGTTTGTTCGCTGTCCAATCGTAAGCAAGTTTATTACAGAATGTGGTCTTTCCTATACCTGGCGTCCCTTCAACTAAGACCGTCCTAGGATGAGCGCATTCTTCGTGGGGTTTGAAGATATGTTTCATAGTAACAGTTTCATCAGTCTTTATTCCCCGTTCTTTCTTTCTGCTCACTATTTTGAGTCTGGTAAAATTGTTATCAAGGCTTAATCGAAACTTTTCCCACCATGGAAAGGGTGCAAACCATCTTTCACGGGTGCTGTAGAGTTGGCGAATGCCATCAACAAATCCAGTTGGGTAAAAACCACCTGAAAATAAAAGATATATCGTGTTTAAGTCGAACCCCCACTTCACAGACACCACCTTAATACGGACATCTCTCTCGTTGTTTTATGGACAGTTTCCTTTAACACTGGCAAGAGCCCTTATATTGTCTCAAAATTCAACCCGCTTTAAACGGACACCTGTGTAAGTAAGCCACCTCTATAGAGTGCATGGCATATGACTACTAATTCGAGGGTCCTACAGATGTTTCCAGCTCCTCCGAGTTTCCACTGACTTTTCCCCCTTGAGAAAAACAAGTTGCACTCTTTTAAAGCAAAACATTGAAATTATTCCCTTTACACTAAGTCTTAATTGCTTTGTGACGACTCAATCTAAAGGCAGCGAAACGACGATCACGGTTATAATTCTTTTCATGTATTCGCTGATAAAGCAATTTTCAATCTCTAGCGAAAATCACTCTATTACAAGCACAGTCTGTTAATAAAGATCAGCTTAATCAAAACGATGGCGCCGGCAACGAGTGTCACTAAAACTTAAGGTAATTCCCTTGTTTTGCACTGCGCATCACCTACTGCGCATAACATGACGACATCAAAGCTGGTGGTGATTTTCACCAGTCACCTGAAAAGACGTAACGGCCCTCTTTTTAGTTTTAATCGTTTTAATTGTGATTCTGACAACCCTCCCCGGCTAAAATGGTGTTGGGCTTAAGACTCGCCCCAGTCCCCGCGCGCAAAATCCCCATTTGAAGCTGGAATTGCCCCTTTTGTTGTCTCTGCAAGGAAAGAAGAACGGTGATTCCCCTTTTTTTTATTGGTTATGGCTAGAAGAAAAAGATATTTAAAGGAGAAAAAAAATCTGGTTAGTAGAAGTTTTATTATTATTTTTTTATAAGAATGACGTAAAATGCCGCATTTGGAGACACAGTATAAACGGTCCACGTTTTAAATTACTTCCAAGATCGAGCAATTTAAAGTCACTATACTGAAAAATTACAGCCCAGATCAACAAACGGGCTTTAGATTTTAGTATATTTCATAGGTTTTTTTTTGTACGAGAAAGATTTTTGACGGTTGTTCCAGCTTCGAACATTCCGTGCGCAACTTGGCAAAAAACACTTAGAATAACGGGCTCGCGAGGCGAAATCAAGCAAGGTGACCCCATCCATTTACTGCAGATTTTCAATGTACTGACTGTCAATTGGACCAAGTTTTCAAAACACTTGATAGTACACCCTTGTCAGTTAGACGGGGTCTAGGGTTTATCGTTCATATCCGAGAAGACTAGAAAGTCTAACCGTTTGCAGATGTCTTTCCAAAGGCAGCACGTTCTCCTTAGATATTAAAAAAACCCTGAGTGTTGGTCCGGCCGGGGCTTGAACCAGCGGCCTCCAGCTCGGCAGACCTGCGCTTAACCAATTGAGCTAACCAGGCGGGGTTAATGAAGTGCGGTGGATATGAAGCCCGGCCAACTTCATTGTCATGTTTTTGTTCGCTTTTTTGGACTTGACCGCGCACCTTTCATTGTGAACTAACGGACCAATAGCAACGTCCTATAAATTTATTCAGTCATAATTTGTGAACCAAGACAAAACATTGTACACGCTCAGCGAGCCCTCAACAGAACCTGCACCCCATTGTTTCCATCTTTGATTTTTGCAGGCTTTCAGAACCTGTGTCCTCTACTAAACTAACGGGACCACTTGCACTATTTTCCTTCCCATGACCTGGACATTCAAGAACAAAAATAGCCAGAATTTCAGCCGTCTCCTCGAGTCGCAAACTTTTTTGTTTACGACATTATTAAAACAAGTTGCTTCTTTCGGAACATGTAAATTACATAACTTGAAAGATGAGTGCCCTTAAATGCAGAAACTAAATTCTGTCACTGAATTGGAAGCATAGATTTCGAGAATCTCTTGATTGATTCTAATTTTCCAACAATTTAAGGTCGACATTTTGAACATTGAATCTGCTGTTATTGACGGTTCTGTGTAAGCATAGTATTTTTGAATAAAGAAAGAACAGTGAAGAAGCAACTAGTTTTAATAATGTAGTAACCAAAAAATACACCATTAAATCTGGATGAAAACGTAATTGTGAAGTGTTTTCATAAAGGCCCATTGGTTTTATGTAATGCTTTAGTTGTATAGACGCTGTATTTTCAGTCAATTTTTCGCACGTTTCTTCGATAGTTTGCCGATAAAACGCACATGGTTTAAAGAGCAAAAACGGTTGTAAAACTAAAAAGAAACTAATTATACTGTTCAATAAATCTTTGTAATTAGCAATTATTGAATGAATAATAAATGGCTTTATTATAGCTGCTACATTTTGCATGATGTGCCGTGTGCTTTTGTTCATATTTATTGTTTCAAGGAAATGTGTTAGTCGGTTGCTCTATTCAAACCTGCTGGCTACTTCAATTTTTATTGCAACCCCTGCAGCCGGATCGGCCACTTGGTTGAAAGCCGGCTTTAATCTACCCACCACTTAACTGAGGGATTGATATGGCTGTATTGCAGACTCCTTAGCAAAAGACTTATCCCACGCAAACGGCTATTATTTTTCTAGCACATTGCAAATCCTCGTACTCTAGAAGCTGGTTCCGAGTTATGAAGCCCGTCAGACGTCTTTGTTATAATATATAGATTTAGCCAGGGCTAAAAGCGAGGCTCCCATCAATAAATTTATAATTCAAATCAAACAATAATCTTGTATTTCACAATTCAGTTAACTTTAGAGCACATTCATGTGACTTTTGAGGGAAAGGCTAAGTGATCTTAGAGAAGAATAATTTGCAGACAGCCCAAGAGTGAACAAAATCTTACATCGAGTTGATAGCCTCATATGTACACCTAAAACTGGCAATCATCTTCGATCACATTTAAAAGCCATAATGGCTCTTGATCACCGTACATTAGGTCTGGAAAAAAATCAGGCCCAATTTTTTGCGTTCGAGAAGTTTAGTTTACGAAATCTTGCCAACAAATCTGGGTGCGTGTAAACCAACCCTTTATGCCATTTATACATCACATCTGAGTTGAAATAGTACTATGAGGCAGTGTTTTTATCATACAGACCTCGGAAAGAATGCAGTATTTCACAATTTTGCAATACAAATTGCACTCATTCAATATTCTGGACAATCGAAGCATGCGTGAGCTTTTAGCTAAACCGTTAAAAAAATTTCCAAAATCATCTGTACGGCCAGCCGGTTCTAATTTTTGCAGTGCAAGATGTGGTCGAGTGTTTGAATAAACATTAATACAGTTACGCTCCAACATAATAAAGAATTTATGATGTTTATTTTTTATTTAATGGTTTTATCGATGGGTAATCTTGTGGTAATTTTGAAAAGCGTTTGATTCGCGCGGCATTTTGAATACTCCTGCAAGCAATGTTCACTGAACGACTGAAAACAAACGGCACAGCGATTAAAATTACAAGAGAGACTACTAACAATCAACAAAAGAATTATAATTCGGTGAAACATATACAGAGAAAACAATTTTCATTCACGAAGACAAGTGTCTCTAAAAATCCTGACTGTTCAAGCTTCAAACTTGAGTTTATGTTTTAAGCCGGCTTCCCGGTGTTTGCTTTTTTCAAAGATGAACTCGAGGCATGAAAATCGCTCAAAGCTTTCTTTTACAGCCAGAAGGATAACTAAATATTCGTTGGAACGTTTCTTTCTATTTGCGGTGAGAAAATGTTGAAAGGCTTTTTAAAGTTCTGTAAGCTTATATCAAACCTGATACTCAGCCAGATCATTGTCTCAAATCTTACAAACCTGCACAAAAAATAGCGGCATAAACTACGCTCGACTTCATTAAAAACAAACATCAAATACAATAATTACTCAGGCTTACCATTCGACATGCAGCTCCTGAAGGGTATAAAGTAAAGCCAGTATCGCTTCAGACTTTTCAAACCTCTTACGCATCAAGCAAGGTAAAAAATGAAAACAATGCCATCCGAAATCGGATTTCCGACTTTGACTAAACCAAAAACCCAATAAACAAACTAGCCATGAATAACAGAATACTTCTGATAGTAGCTGAATTTCATTTTGTACATCCTGAGCCCACGATACGGTCAAGTGATACTGTTTAGCGGATAGCCTGTTTTGACAGCTGTCAATTGATCACAACATTGATGTCCAATATGTGTGCATTATCAGTTTTCCTGCGCTCCCAAACTGACTAGAAAGTACGAGATTGAACATTGATCGCGATCTAGTAAAACAATTAACTGGTCAGCGGACAGCTTCCAAATAAATCACGTCACCTCGATGACTTGACATATGAGCCCGCGATATGCTCATGTGATACTGGTCAGTGGCTATCCTGTTTTGACAGCTGTCAATTTGTATTGTAATTTGTATTGTAAATGTCCAATGTAAAAGATGTGGATTTACCAAGACACCCCTGAGACACCTCTTCCTTCCTTTTGATTGTCTCCCCTACCCTACCCGTACAATCTGTAGACGAGTACGTACGTAAGTTCGGTCAATCACGTGACAACCAAACGAAAACAGGTTGACCATATTCGCGGGAGCCCCGCTAAAAATATTTTTGTCAGCTTTCTTTGACTTGTTTTTTCTTTATGAATTATTAACGATTTCCTAAAGCTCTCGTAAGCGACCACCCCGTATTGTTTACAATGCAGTCGCTTACGAGAGCTCATTTCCGACCAGCTCTAGTTACGACCACTTTTTTTCGAATTTCCCGGGTGGTCGCGTAAGAGAACTTTGACTGGGTGTTCCATTGTGGACTTTCACCAATTCCCCCGTAGAGCCCTTTTTGTTGTTTTCTAAATTTAACCCGCTTAAAACGAACAAATAATGACGCGGACACTGTTTATAGTCCTTAAGTGCAGAACTTATCTGCAGATCTTACATGTTCCTTTATCACTGCTCTCTTGTCCGGCGGATGTCAAGGCATCTAACTTTTCTCTAATGGCTGTTATTTCATCTTTAATCTTCTCAAATTTTTCTCTGTCTGGGGATACAAATATAAGCAAAACTTCCGTTAGTTGAAAATATACTAAGTATTGAAAAAGGTAAAGGGCGGCGTGGTTACCTAATGGTTAGTGCTGTGAACTTTGGATCCAAAAGAGTTCCGGGCTGAAGCCCTGGCGGCAGTCACTGCGTTGCCGCAGTGTGCCTCATTCCACCCAAGTGTATACATGGGTACCAGCTAATTTTATGCTAGGGGTAAACATGCCTTGGACTAGCATCCCATCCATGGAGTGGCAGAAAAATTCCTCGCCGTGTCAAAGAATACCGGGACAAGCTCTGGCCGGATGGCCCAGTTTGCCTCGAACGCAGAGGATTGAAACTCAGGGACCAGTTGTTACTGCAATCTCACGATTATGGGGATTTTCCTAGCAAATCGCAAAGCCTGTCATTCTCCTCAAATTTGTTTGTCAAAAGACGTAAATTAACTCAAAATCTTTATTGCTTGAAATACTAGAATACTAATACTACCCATACGCAAATTGCCTTCATTTGCTAAAGTTTTCAATTTCTCGCCCATGTTTCCTAGTTCGCTGTGATCTCTTCGAGGTCTTCTCTGTTTTTTTCTGGGGAAGACATTCATTGTAAGTTGAATAGTACAATTATAACTAGACTGTAAAAAAGTCGTTTCGTTTTCTTAAAATCGGTATAGCGTAGCGTGCGCGCGAGCCTTTTTCAAACTCACTCCAACAGACCTTTTGTTTGCGCGTACTTGAATACGCAAAAATACGGACTCCCAGAGACAATAGGCAAGGTCCAGCCTCTTGACGTTTAGCCTGTTCACAGACCCTCTATTTTCTATTTACCGGTCATCAAGCGCGCTTATGCAATTAAACACCGCAAGTTCTTTTGACAAAATGGCCGGAGGGCAAGCTTGGCAAAAAATCTCTCCGGCATCGATGAAAGGATGCCAATACTGATCACTATTCCCTCGTTTGTCGAATGTGGTATTGCTGTCCCAACGACTGGGGAACGTTATAATGAAATTAACATTAGCATCAATCGGTCACTCCAGTGACGATGAGGACCTAATATGGTTCTATGACGAAAGCGACAAAGAATGATAAATGCAAACTTACAAAAGAAAAATGAACGCTAGATACTTTATGGCAACTTCGTCTGAAAAAACTTTTATCAGTTCAATTGAAATGTTAGGTTCTTGTTCAAAATATAACAATAAAGCTTGTTCGATATTAGGCACTGATCGATGGTACAGTAAATGAATGCATATTGCTTCATAAAGGGCAAGAAAAGAGGAAGGTCTGAAAAATGGAACTCTACGGTATCAACAGACAAGAGCTTCCCAAGAATGTTGGAAACAAGGGAACATGTCCATTCACGTTTAAGGGTCAATGGATAAGAAAAGCATTGATTTCCTGCTTTGGAAGGATGTTCGATCAATGTGTTTTTTTCCATCAGGCCTTTATTGGACAACACTTCAGCTATTTCTCCTGTCTCTCAGCTGTTCTGTTTATTATCAAAAAATGCACATAATGCACCCAAAATTTTGCATAAGCTTGGACTTCAATTTGTGTGCAACGACTGCAACACCCGGGAGAAATTAGGAAAAAATGGTTACAAAAAATAAAGCAAAGTGCAAACAAAGTGTATTATTGGCAATACAAAAGTTGCGTATAAGCCCTGTAGATACATGCAATATAGCAGGACATGTAAACCTATCTTTACTGCTCATGAGGCAAGTTGTCAATAACACCTCAAAGGTTCGAGAGTTTCTTATCATGAGTGTGTGGTCGCTTCATGTTCTTTAAGTAGAGGAAAAGGAGGTAAGGGCAATTACTCAAGAAGTGCTTAAATCCATGTAAATAAAAATAAGATTGAAAATGAGAAGTATAGGGAAAACTTGACTCGTTGGCTTGGGGATAAGTATTTATATGTAAACCAAACAGTATTAATTGCATGTCAACGTAAGTTCTTACGTCAGGCTTGCATTATGATGCAAGGTAAATTTTGTGGTTCAGTTTTACCCTTGTTCAAAATTTTGTTTTCAGCAAAAATATCAAGTTTTTGTGTATGGTAATGTACGATACTGAGCACAAAAAAGAAAATGAAAACTGATCACACAAAATGAGAACATTTTATATGACTGAGGAGGTCGTAACTCTTATTCTGTCAGGAGTTAAGAGGGCTACCCTACTGATTTTCATAACGACTGGGATTCCCCCACCCAACAGACTGAGTCATCTTATAGAAGGTGTCTTAATTTTAGAGGGGAATAGATTATTAAAACCTTTTAAAGGCCAACATACCTTCAAGTTTGTCTCGTGAATTATCGCCGTCTTTCTTCAGTTCCTTTAACAATCCTTAAATGAAAGAATAGGTACAATAAGATAGTGAAAAAAACACAGTTCAAGTTGCTAAATACCAAATGTTTGTTTTGTTTAAACACCTTAACTCTGTACTGTTATGGGGGGGTCTAAATTTAAAACAAATCGGATTTGATCTCAAACATTGCAAGTGATTTTGGTGAGTTTTGTCTTGGGTGGTTATTTCTGTCTTGCGGATTAGAACTGGCCTCAAAGTCTTAAGACTTACAAAAAAGGTCTCGGCATCTTTGACCCTATTACTGAATTTGCAACCCCTTAATTCCTGATATAATCAGTTGAACATGTTGGCAAAAGAGACTACATTACATGCGAACGTAAAAAGTCATAGACATTAGTAGTGTTTAGCATATTTACATCCCTTTTTGGGATTTGTCTCATTTTTCAGGGGACCAATCTAAACAGCCACTTTTAATAGCAAAAACTCTAAACTCTAAACTGTGAATAAACCTTTAAAGGCATACCATTTTAATAATTATTTTATATTCAGATGATATAAAATTTTGTGCAGGTCATAAAACTTCGTGTCAAGCCGTGTGTGTCTACACTTAAAAAAGATGATAAGGAGATGATGGCAGACATTGCAAGTGTCATCTTATTACTAGCAGTCTCAGAAGAAAGACTTTAACAGATTATGGAAGCCAAAGAAGTAGATTCCGTGTTTAGGCAGATCACAACTTACTGCTTCAAGAAGTGGCCTGACAAGCACTCATTAATAAAAAAGGATGCCATAAAAACCTACTGGCAGTACAAGTGGAACTCTCTATTGCACAGACCCTGGAGGATTCAAGAGGATCGTCATTCCCACCTCCGTGTGATTAGAAATCCTCGCAAAGATCCATAAAGGACACTACAGGATTGCAAAATGCCGAGAGTGTGGTGCCATGGGAAAGCAGAGATGACCAGGAACTAGTGCAACAATCCAGAGATGCGCACTACACATAGACAAGAGGCCTGAACAGCATATTGCGGCACCTCTATTGCTCCTGCCAGAAGGTGGCTTCAGTCCTCCTCGAATTGAAAGGCATGGACTACCTGATACATGTAGCTTTTGACTACTTTTCAAGGTATGTAAAAGTGGCAGCCATGAAAAAAACAACAAGTCAACTGAGATCATTGGGGCACTGAGCGCCATATTTGCCACACGGTACAAGAGATCCCCGAAAAAGTGTGATCTAAACAAGTTTTTCAATTTGACATATCAGAATTCACCAGTTGTTCCAAAGAATAAATAAAGGATTTAAACACACCACTAGTACTCCAAGATTTTCCCCCAGCTGAATAGAGAAGTCAAGCGTAAGGTCTGTACAGCCAAGAATATCTTAAAAAAGAAAAGGACCCTGGAAAAGGGCTGCTCGCTTACAGATCAACGCCAAAAGAATGCCAGTACCTTCCCCCCAAGCTGCTAAAGGAAAGGCAGAACGGAAAAAGTGTACAAAAACATTTCACACTCAGCTTGATCCAAGGTGGCCTGATCTGCAATCACTGTGAGCAAAATGGACAATTAAGTACGCTAAAGCGCCTGCAGTCCTCTTTCAACAGCAGGCACAGAACCCTTCCTTTGAACCCAACAGATTCCGGAATAGAAGTTTACATCAAGGACCTCCAGCGTCTGAATATCTCGTAGTAATAGCTGCAGAGAAAGCTCACTTGTATGAGGTGAAGACACTCACAAGCACCATAAGGAGAAGAAACTGTGTACACCTAACACCATTGCCAAAGCAGAAACAGCACCAACCTAAACCAAACAAGACAAACACTTCAACAACTGTCACAACAGACATTGCCGATGCTAAAGTACATTGTAAATCTACAAGCACTTACCCATAACAAAAAAAAATACCAGTTGGGTAGAGAATTTTAAAAGGTGACATAATACTATGCTTATTGCATAGTTACATTTTTTTCAGTGAATACTCGAATGTATGGAGTATGTGGCGCTACTTTCAGCATTAGGATTTCTGACTTACAATACTGCATGTAGATATATCAGGTCATTAAGTCCTCTATACATATTTTAACTTTAGGTTATCTGATTTGTAATTCCAGGATACAATACATTCACTCTTGTTTGTACCTCATATGAGGCAATGGTCACTTAGATCGATCTCCAAGGTGGCCAGAGTAGAGAGGTTCCCTATAAATTCTCAAGATGCAACTATTTTGTGATCTTATTTATATTTATAAAACGCTGGTATACACCTTGATCATGGAGAACTCTTTTGCTTGAATCTAAAGCTTCACTCCTAGCACCTGCGGGATCACTGCTTGCCCCTAGCTGAACTTTAGATTTGCCTTAAAAACAAACAAAAAAACAAAAACATTCAATCATTTCCTATAAAATTATAACCAATCATTTCGGCAAAATTCATGCCCACTCCATAGCCTGGGGCCATGGCTCTTTAGTGAGGGAAAAGGTCAAATAACAGGATGAGTTTGAAGAAAAAGGTAAACTGAACGGGGGGGGGGGAGGGCGAGGGGACGACTGAGGTGGGGAAGAAAGTTGATTTCTTGCAATCTAATTTAATAGTTCATACTTGTTGTGCCATCTTTTGACTCGAATATTCGATTTGGGTACTTTCACGCCAAAGGCGCGTGTGCGCGAGTATATTTTCCCATCTCATATTTTTGGCATTTTGTAGGCCAAATAGACTTCTTTAGCTTGTATGTTTTGTTTTCCGAATAGAGGACCCAGAGGAACTTGACCCTTTGTCTCTTCATAAGATTGTGCGTAGTTATGCCGTGAATAAGATATAATTAGAAAGAAACAGTTCTCTAGAGTATTATCACATGACCTGTGTTGGGAAAACAAAACATAGAAGCTAAAGAGGTCTATTCCTCGTCTTTTTGGTGAATATCATGAAAGATAAACCCCCTTAACTCGAAAACGGTCACCTACGCCGAGAGCATAATCATGTATACTTTGATCTACTAGCTTATCAGTTTAAAAAAATTTCCAAAAAATGGCAGAAATCCGAATGTTAGATGGTAAAATGGTCATCGAGAAATGAAGATTTTGAAGACAAGAAATGAAGGGAAAGACTGAAAGTCCTAAATAAAGCAGCTAAAGGCTACGTGCAAAAGAAAAACTTGGCAAGGTAGCCTCAACAGTTAGCAAGCCAGGTCTGGAGCAGGTTTATGAAAAGGGAAGGTTGAGGGGCGTCTGGTATGGCAAAAAAAGCTCTGCTCAGTCCACCAAGCAACGTTAACGTTCAGCGCGCTCGTCTCGAATTTGTAAAGAAATACCAAAGCCTCACTGTAGAAAGGCTTTCTTTTTTGGATGAACGCCCAAAATACATAAACATATATTTTTTTTCAACTGCGTAATCTAAGAAATGATATTGTTTGGGGGTCGAAAAGGTTCTTCCGTACCAGGTGATAAAAAAGCTCAGAATGGATCACCTGGGCCTCTACGGGCGCTACATGACTTATCCAACTCCATGCCGCAACGTCTTTACGGAATGTGATAAAAAACAAAGGGCATGCTGGTTACTGAACTTCTGAATACAAGTGCCCGATAGAGCAATAAACATCTCTTAGAAATTTCATGTAAAAATAAAGTTTTGATTAAAAGTTGTAGCGCATGATATTAGAGGAACGAACTTTTGGGACACCCTGTAGTGCAGTGCAAATTTAACTTACTTCGAGTCATTGGGTAAGTTTCAATGAAATTTAGATCACTGGAAAGAAAATTTAGTTCGAGTTAGCGAGTCATCTGCGTAAAAATGACTGACAAGTGGGGAGAAATCCAAGGGAAATGGGAATTAAGGTTGATTTCCATTGACGCCTTTTTGGCTACGCACGTTAACGCACGTAAATTTTAATCAGATGTAAATAAATTAGAGGCAAGATAATAAGTGCTGAGCTTAAACGAGAAGTTGAGCGAAGTTCAATTTTACGCGTACGAGCAACCTTTCATGTATTGTCTCTATTTTATTTACGAACGTAAATTTTACGCACGTACGCACGTAAAAATTACGCGACACTGGAAATCAACCCTTAGTTCGAGTTATCGGGGTTCTACTGTAGTTGTTCTTATCTCTTATCATATTCTAATTCTAATTGTATAATCTGCAAAGGGTATATCCCATCACGGCTCAGTTATTCTGATGACATTCCGGTTTGATTCATCAGGAAAAGGTTTTGAAGAATACTTCTGGAGTAAAATAATACTGATCGACATTTATTAACTGGTATCTACCTTAGCCAGTACATTCTACATTATGTAATATAATAATCTATGTCAACATAAATCAAAAACCAGTAATAAAGTCGAAGCTCTCCTTGCGACCACTCTCGTAAGCGACCAGCTCTAGTTAAGACCACCTTTGTGAAACCAAGTTTAAACTGCGACTTACACTTTGTAATGAAAAGCTCCCGTGAGCGACCAATCCCATAAGCGACCGCGACCACTTTTGGGATTACCCAACTGAACTTTTCCTTTGTTTTTAAGTTCTCGTAAGCGACCACTCAGCGGCCACGTGACTCAGAGTCTTATTCATATAAATCAACACTTAAATGAAACTGCACACTGCGCTAATGATCTAAAAAAATTGGAGGTAAAGTTTAGCCGTGTCTTTATCAGATATTAAAGACACTCGTTAAACATCAATTTCTCTTGTTTTTTCTTTATGAATTATTAATGATTTTTTGAAGCTTTCGTAAGGGACTACCCCGTATTGTTTACAATGCCGTCGCTTACGAGAGCTCATTCCCAACCAGCTCTAATTACGACCACTTTTTCGAATTTCTCAGGTGGTCGCGTAAGAGAGCTTCAACTGTGTGTTCCATTGCGGACTTTCACCAATTCCCCCGTAAAGCCCTTTTGTTGTTTTCTAAATTCAACCCGCTTAAAACGGACAAATAATTAATATTGACGTGGACACTGTTTATAGTCCTTAAGTAAAGAACTTATCTGCAGATCTTACATGTTCCTTGATCACTGCTTTCTTGTCCGGCTGATGTCAAGGCATCTAACTTTTCTCTAATGGCTGTTATTTCACCTTTAATCTCCTCAAATTTTTCTCTATCTGGGAATAAAAAATTTAAGCAAAACTTCTATTGGTTGAAAAAATACTAAGTATTGAAATAGGTAACGAGTGGCGTGGTTGCCTAATGGTTAGTGTAAACTCAGGATCGAGAGTTCCAGGCTCAAGCCCTGGCGGCAGTCACTGTGTTGCATTCAATGTGCCTCATTCCACCCAAGTGTACACATGGGTGCCAGCGAATTTAATGCTACGGGTAAACACGCGATGGACCAGCATCCCATCCATGGAGCGGTAGAAAAATTCCTCGCCGTGTCAATGAATACCGGGACAAGCTCCGGCCGGATGGCTAAGTTTGGCTTGAACGCAGAGGATTGAAACTTGGGACCTGTTGTACATGTAATCTCACGATTATGGGGATTTTCCTAGCAAATCGCAAAGCCTTTTACTCTCTACAAATTTTTTCTGTCAAAAGAAGTAAATTCACTTAAAATCTCCACTGCTTGAAATACTACAATACTGCAGATGCTACTCATAGGCAAATTACCTTCATTTGCAGAAGTTCTCAATTTCTCGCCCATGCTTCCTAGTTCGCTTTTGATGTCTTCGAGCTCATCTCTGATTTTTTCTGGGGAAGACATTCATTGTAAGTCGAAAAGTACAATTATAACTAGACTGCAAAGAAGTCGGTTTTTTCTCAAAATCGGTAAAGCGTAGCGTGCGCGCGAGCCTTTTTCAGCGTCGCTCCAGACCTTTTGTTTGCGCGCACTTGAATACGCAAAAATAAGGACTGTTTTTAAGTCTAAATTATAACAAGAAAAAAATATTGAGAAAGATTATTATCTCTTTAGCAAAACGTAACATAATTGTGTCATGCAGTAAATGAAATGAATTTTATGAGTCAATAATTTATTGTATTACAGTAGAGTTCGGCAAGTAGCAGCCCCCGTTACTTTCGGAATTAGCAGGCCAGAGGGACCGTAACTTTCAGATAGCAGTTACTTTCGGATGGCTAAAATGTGTCGTCATTAATTAAAGAAACAAATTGACCACGACGGCGCAAAAAGCATAATGTCGCTTTCGTCCTCATTGAATTCTCTCGGTTCCATAACCTTAATTTCTCAACGTTCAGGATCATGTAACAATACTCCTGCCTTAGTTCCACCAGAGACAAAAGGTAAGGTACAGCCTCTCAACGTTTAGCCTGTTCATAGACCCTCCATTTTCTTTTAAGAGATCATCAAGCGCACGTATGCAATTGATATTAAACCGCTGTTCACAAAATGGCCGAAGGGCAAGCTTGGCCGCAAGAAATCTCTCCGGCGTCGATGAAAGGATACCAGTACTGATCACTATTCGCTCGTTCGTCAAATGTGGTTTTGCTGTCCCAACGACTGGAGAACGGTATAATGAAATTAACATTAGTGCCAATTGGTCACTCCAGTGACAATGAGGACCTTATATGGTTCTATGACGAAAGCGACGAAGAATGATAAATGCAAACCTATAGAAGAACAAAAATGAACACTAGTTCGTTTGAAAAACATTTTATCAGTTCAATTGAAATATTAGTTTCTTGTTCAAAATATAACAATAAAGCTTGTTTGATATTAGGCACTGACGGATGGTACAGTAAATGAAGGCATATTGCTTCATAAAGGGCAAGAAAAGAGGAAAACTCTACGGTATCAATAGATGAGAACTTTCCAAGAATGCTGGGAACAAGGGAACATGTCCATTTACTTTTAAGGGACAACGGATAAGAGAAACATTGATTTTCTGCTTTGGAAGGATATTCGATAAGTATTATGTTTGTTTTTGTTTTTGTTTGTTTTTTTTTTTTTTATGAGACCCTTACTGGGTAATACTTTTACTACTTCTCCAATCTCTCACGCAGTTAGTTGCAATGTTGTGACTTGGTTGCTACGGGACTGAGGCCTTTTTTGAGCCAATTTTGCTCTTCATAAATTAACTGAACAACTGTTTGTTACATGGCAAAATCTTAGAAAAAAAGTAAAAGGAAAGTGTACTATGCGAGAGAAAAAAAGCAACATTTTGGAACACCAGATTTTAAAAAACCAGAAAGACAACAGTGACGGATTAGACGATCTACATAGGCTGAAAGCAGCTTGATATAAAATTGTTTTGCAACTTGCCCAGGCTGGTATGTGACACAGCTTCTGTAAGGTACAAACAAGGTGGCTTCTTGTGCTTTTTATCACAAAGTTTAAAACATACCTTTTTCTTGGTTTGCTTCCTCTGCCGGATCTGTCAAACTTTCTAGCTTCTCCCTGATTTTCTTCTCACTTTCGAGGATCTGATTGCGAATAAACCCTGTAGGTAATATAGGGGGACACGTAAAATGATCATTACTGCTCATCAGGCAAGTAGTGACAATAACATCTCAAAGGTTCAGCAGTTTCTTATCTTGAGTGCGGTCACTTGGTCCTTAAGTAGAGGAGAAGGGGACCGTCATTACTCAGAAAATGTCACGTAATAAAGATTAAAATAGAAACAAAACAAAATAAACAACATCAGACTTAAATCTATTTGACTAAAAATGAGACTGAAAATGAAAGTGTTGGGGAAATCTTGACACGTTGGCTTGGGGATAAGTATTTGTACGAAAAGCAGACAGTACTAATTGAACGTCAAGAGTTCTTGAGTTAAGCTTGCATTATAAAGCAAGGTAAATTTTGTGGTTCAATTTTATCCTTATTCAATTTTTTTTTGTTTTCAACAAAAACTGTTAATGTTTTAGTTCAAATTTTTGTGTATGGAATGTACGATACTGAGCACAATAAAGAAAATGAAAATTGATCACGCAAAATGAGAACATAATATTTGACTCAGGAGGTCGTCACTCTTATGTTGTAGAAAGGGAGACCCTACTGATTTTTAAAATGACTGGGATTCCCCCACCCATTCCCAGCAGACAGAGTCATCTTAAAAAAGGTGTCTTAATTTTACCATGGAATTGATAATTAAACCCTTTTAATGGCCAACATACCTTCAAGTTTGTCTCGTGAGTTATCGCCGTCTTTCTTCAGTTCCTTTAACAATCCTTAAATGAAAAAAATAGGTGAAATAAAATAGTGAAGAAAACACGGTTCAAGTTGCTAAATACCAAATGTTTGTTTTGTTTAAACAACTTAACTCTGCACACTGTTATGGGAGTCTACATTTAAAACAAATCGGATTTGATTCCAAAACGTTGAAAGTGATTTTGGTGAGTATTAAGGTTTGTCTTGTGTGGTTATTTCTGTCTTGAGGATTTGAACTTGACTCAAAGTCTTAGACTTATAAAACAAGATCTCAGCATCTTTGACTTTATTACTGTATTTGTAACCCCTTCCTAATATAATCAGTGTTTTGCAGATTTATATCCCTTTTTTGGGTTTGTCTCATTTTTCAGGGGACCAATCTAAACAGCCACTTTTAATAGTAAAAACTATAAACTTTAAACTGTAAATAAACCTTTAAAGGGGTACCTTTTTAATAATAATTTTATAGTCAGATGATATAAAATTTTGTTCAGCTCATAAAACTTCGTGTCAAGCCGTGTCTACAATTAAAAAAGCTGATGGTAAGGAGATGATGGCAGACGTTGCAAGTGTCATCTTATTACTAGCAGTCTCAGGAGAAAGACTCAAAAACTCAACAAAATGAAAAGTCAGGGAGGGCCTCAGGGGAAATATGGGGTTGAATGATTTAAAGAATGGACTGCTGATAAGGATGAAAATTTTACATAAAAAATACTAATAACCATGAAATTTTACATAATGTGGTCCTTACATAATTTGCAACTAATTAATAAGAAAAGTCAAAACTTTGAAAAAGTAACTATTGACGACAGAAAAATTCTTTATTCTAAAAAACGAAGCAAAAAAACCGTCAACCAGTCAAAGTTTTATTTTAAAATTAAATACCATGTTTTTAACCAAGAGAACACCAGACCAATCCATTTCAAGATACGACTGTTACCGAGAAAGAGTTGGCGAAAACAGTCACAAACAATTCTTCCCAGTTTGTAATTTCATTAAACTTATCAATGCCCATTATGTCACGTTGCAGTTAGATTTGACGACACTCTCCTCTAGCAATTTTCCCCTCTTGTACGATTAGTCACTGTGGAACTTTCTTTCATTTGGAAAGAAGGCTGGGATAAGAGCATAAACTGTGTACTTCAGTTGCACAACGTATTTGCACAACTATATCTGAACAGCCTATGTAATTTGCCTGCTTTTGTTTAAATAACATTTTTCAATCAACACGTTTTACAAAGGGAAATGCGTTAATTAGCAATCGTATTGAAATGGAATACCCTGGGGAGGTTTTTGAAGCTGTTTAAAACACTCACAGTACATGTTTTATCACTGGTTAAAAATTTTTGCGCTTTGTGCTCAATTTTAACTAATGATAAAACAATTCTGTTCTTATTTTGAACATTACTTAAACTGACTCCTGTAACCAAAAACTCTGTATCACTTGTTAGTCAGGACAATCTCAAAGTGCATCTTCTGCAGCTGTGGCTGACCTCTTTGTTGAATGAGTTACTCTTAAACATATGAATGTGCATATTAGCACATGTTTTTACCATACTTACATGTATAATAATAATTAGTTATTCTTTAGTTTATCTGTATTCATTATTTTTTTGTTGTAAATAATAAATTATTACTATTTATCATTGTCTGCATTATAAATAACGTATAAAGATCCTCAATAGTGGGAACACAATAAAGTCTATAGTACTGTATTGAATTGAATATAGTATTACATTGTTATTTCTTGTATCCGCAATAAATATGCATGGTGCATTTTCAAGTTACCTTCAATCTCATCAAGTCTGTCTTTGCTGCTATCATCATCTTTCTTCCACTCCCTCAGTAATTCTTGGTAGTGTTTCTCGATGACAGGATCCATACTCTCAGTCTTCAGCTTATTGACAGCGGTGGCATCTGCACCCAGTCCTACCAATGCATTACTGATATCCTGCCAACAGGAATTAAATGTTGCATCATCCACAGATGCCTGGCTGGCATGTCCATAGACATGGTTTCTGTAATATTTCACCCTAGCTATGTTGGCTTCAGCACTTGTATCTGCAGCAGGTGGGAGATTATCCCAACCAGTGGTTGGAGGAATCAAGCCACATATATTCCTTAAGAGCAACATCAGCAGTGTGACATCAAAATCTTTTGAAGATACGGATGAAGGTGTAGAGGGGTACAGCTTGGCCCATTGAGTGGGATTGAGAATTCTCTTCTTTCTAAGTGCCTGCAGTATTGGATGTACAGGAGGCTTTGTAAGAACTCCATGTAGGCCTGCTGGTGGGTGAATGCTATCAAACTTGTTTCTCAATGCCTGGGATCCTACATCCACAAGAAGACGACACAGACGGGCATAATTTGTGGTCTACTTGGTAGATGCGTATGACGGCATAGCAGCAGAGGCCATGTTGAATAAATTCTGTTACCTGTAAATTAGGAAAAATTAAATTTATAAAAAATAACAATAGGAAAATGGGCAACCATAATTTTATAGGCACAAAGAATGTAGCACATATGCAGCATTTATTAAAGTACATTGAGTGATCAACCCAAAGGAATTAATTACACAGAGTACAAGGCTAAACAAGGACTCCACTGCATGGTGGATGCATATGACAGTGTAGCAGCTGAAGCCATGTTGAATAAACTTTGTTAGCTGAAGACTATTTAAGGTACTTCCCTTGTTTTGCACTGCACATCACCTAGTGCGCATAACATTGCCACTTCAAAGGTGCAATGATTTTCACTGGTCGCCTAAAAAGGAGTAACTAATCGGTCCCTTTTGTAGTCCAAATGCTTTTAATAGCAATTTTGATTATTCTACCTGGCTAAAAAAGTGTTTGTCTTGAAACTCACCCCAGTCTTCTTGCACAAAATGATCATCTGAAGTGGGAATTATCCTTTTTTTTGTCGTTTTGCTATGAAACTAGAATGGTAACATTTTTTTTGCGTTTTTTACTAGTTATGGTCACACGAAATATATGTATTAGGGAGAAAAAAATCTGGATAGTAGAAGTTGCATTTGTTTAGATATGAATGACGTGGAATTTCCACATTTAGAGCCACAGAGGACACAGAGAGGTACGAGATAATCTTAAAACCGCAGTCCATTTCTCTACAGGTAATTTGAGGTCTCTTTTAAAACTGAAAAAATATAGCCCAGGCAAACAAACGTGCTTAAGGTTTAGTACATTGTAAGATTCAATAGTGCTTGCTATAAAATAAGAATTCTTGAAAGTTGTTTAAGTTTCAAACACTTTGCAAACAAATAGGAAAAAATACTCAGAATTACAGGCACACTAGTCAGGGCAAAAACAAGCACTGTGACCCTATCTTTTTATTGCAGATTTTGAATGTTCTATTATATGACTGACATTTGTGCCAAGTTTGAAAAAACCTGGAAAAGTATAAACATTTTTAAGGGAATAAACTTAGTGCATAAAATGAAATCGCGACAAGAGACAACCTTCCTCGGCCAAATTGCAACAGTGATGGCAAAGCCGACAATAAGCAACAAGCATTTATAAACACCGACACGAGACGTTTTAAAATTCAGACGGGCGACATGGGACCCCCCCCACCCCCCACACCTCTGGCAGGGCCTCTTAAATAGCCACAAGGAATTGTAGTACAGCTAACCTCAAGGATAAAAATTCCCACTAATTTTCTTTCACTGAATATTGCTACAATGCATACACACATTTAGAGCACTTAGAAAAGGACATTAAGTCATGCACCCAAAGTTACACAGGGTACAAAGCTAAGGATTCCATAGCTTAGGATTTTTTAACCAGTGCAAAAAGTGCCTCAGGGGGCCTGGGCTCCAGTCAACAGTCATAAACTGTCTCTAAAGCGGAAACCGTTGCAAAACTGTATTAAAAAAACTGCAGACTATATGAACCGTAGTGTTTCTCAATTTCATATATTTGATTGGTTTAAAAATGTAAATTGAATTCTCGTCTAACTCCTCTTTTTATCAAATTAAAGTTTCATTTTTGGCGTGCTTAAGAGGCATGGTCGTCTTCCCTCACTGTCCATTTGATAGGCTGATCTTCACATGACTTGATCACGTGATCAACTTTTGGTAAACACGAAAACAGTTCACTTTTGAAAACTTTTGTTAGCACAAGCTGAAAGAGCATTAAAAATAGGTAACCTAAGAAATTTCAGCCATATATCTCAAAAGTAGCAATTGCAACAGCCGCCAAAAGTTAGAAGCATTTGTATGAGAAAAACAACTTTTGTCATCCAGCCATGCTTGTTGCATGGTTTTCCATATAAATCCTTAAATTTCGAAATTTTCCAAACTGTCATGAAATATTTCCTTACAACAACAACAACAGTTTATTTCTACTACTGTAGACAACTAAAAGACTTATTAAGCATTACAGGGTTCAAATCTCCTTTTAATTCATAACAGACAATTTGAGCACTAATAAATGCATAAGAAAAGGATTACACTACAGTATAAAAATTTTAGAGTTTACAAGGATTTGTATGGAAAACCATGCAAGCGTGACTGGGTGCAAAGGTTCTTTTTCTCATACAAATGTTTCTAACTTTCATCGGCCGTTACAATCGCTACTTTTGAGATATACAGCTGAAAATTCTCAGGTAACATAATTTTAATATGCTCTTTCAGTTTGTGCTCACAAAATTTTTCAAAAGCGAAATGTTTTCATGTTTACAGAAAGTTCATCACGTGATCAAGTCATGCAAAGAGCCTATTGTGCTTTCCTTCCCCACAAACATTAAAGGGAGAAGAGACTGTGTAAAGAGACAGAGAATGTTTGTGTGGGAGACTGGGAGCTAGAAATAACTGTTTTAGAGAGTCCCCAATAGGTTTTTTGGGATCCAGGATTAAATTTCTCTTATTTGAGGCTCATGATTCCGGATTTTAAAGCAAAATAGGGGCGAGATTCGGGATGAAAGTCGGCACAAAAGGTGGGATCCAAAAAATACAGTCTGTAACCCTGAGATCACGGGACTGCCTGAAATTTTGGGTCAGGATTACGGGATCGAAAGAATGGGGACTCTTGTTTTATACAGGTCAACAATCCATTTCTCTAATCTTTTCCTTTTAAAGCTATGTATTTAAAAAACAGTCCATAGTCCACTTTTATACTTAAGTCCATGTTTTATACCCAGTCTTCAGTCTGTGGTCCGCAGTCCACAGTCCATGTTTTATACTGAAAAACATATTGTTTGCTATGCGTATAAAATAGTAAAATATAATAAAAGGTATTTTGTGACTGCATGTGACTCCCTGCTTTAATTTTATGCTGAATATTGTGTTAAAAATAAGCAATGTTGAAATAGAAATATGTCTCTCTCCTTCAGTGTCTTCAGCTTGAAGCACTGATTTCATACAATCATCAATTATTCTAGAAGTAATCTTTCAAAACCCTTATATCTTTTTAGGCTTACCTTCAACACATGAAGTATGTTAGGTCACAGATAAGCTTGGGTTATACGCAATTTATTCCTGAAACATGAACACAACTACATTAATAATGAGCTAAACAAAATTCACATTTCCTGGCATTTTTACACCATTATGATGCTTAGAGTCCTGGTCTACCAGTGAATGTCAGACTAAAATTGATCTTCTTGCATTTATAATCGTGGAAATCATGCTAAACAAAATAGCCTAACTTGATTATGATCTGTATACAAAACAACATGACCAGGAGGAATATGAGAAAAGGTTAACTTGGATCTTTCTCTTACGACTGCATGTAAACTGGGAAGGATTTCAGAATACTAATGCTGGGGTTTGTACCAAAGTGCATTCCTTTCAGGCCCACACCACGCCACCCCTTCCCCCCCACTCCCCTTACAGAAACAAGAAGGCACTACTAAAACAGCTGAGACGAGTTTTGATAGACAGAGAATTAAAGAAATAACAAAAAGAACATATCTACAGTCAACTTAATAATTAAGCCACTAAAACTTGGAGTTGCAATGTGAAAGTAAGTGATAGCGAATGAACTGAAAGGAAATATGGAGAATACACCTTGAAAATAAATAAAGTGAAGAAAATGAAAGTGACTCCTGGGTAAGCCTTTTCAAAGAGAAAAAAATGTTATTTTTGTGTATTATTTTGTAATCTATAAAAGAGGAATTATAATTATTTATTATATAAACACCAATGAAATACCAGGTGAGCTTCTGCGGGAAAACATGATACCTTCACACGTGAAAATAACATGTTATTTTCACATGTGAAAATATCACCGTTGCTATGGCTACATAATAAATCACGCCTTTCCTAGGAAAAAACTGTTTCAGTGAAATGGTTTGGTATTTCATATATTGGTGTTTATATAATAAATAGAACATTACATGGCCGCTTGGAGATCGAAAATTTCTCTTTGAGTGTTGAAAATATTTCACTTGTATCTCCGCGCAGCCATGTAATATCCTCTATGTAAGCTCTTCGAGTCAATTTCTAGAGTGGAAGCAGAATTGATAAACAAGGCCTGAGTTTTTAGTAATTGCTTGTTTATATTCTCTAGATTTCATTATTTGCCTATTAAAGTATTTATCAAGGTCTGTAATAGCCCGCAAGAAATAAGCTCTCCTATTTGGGTGAACAACGTGAGCCGCATGAGAATGCACTTGAGCGAGCGGCAAAGCTGCTACGGGCTGAGGAATGGAGTCGAGCTTGCAACAATCTCTCATAAATTTTCATTTGTACTTCGCCCATGAGACGAAGGGAAATACTGAAAAGTGATGTTCCGGAAACAAAAGTTGTTTGATAACAGGCCTAGCTGGGCTGTCCCAAATTTTCACAACTGAATGTGGACGACTTTTCAAATGTTAACAAAACAAGAATAGCAGTATTGAGTTCTTATCTGTGTGGACATGTTGACGTTCAACATCCAGTGGATAAGAAAACATATCAGTGGTCAAAAAAATTTGCTTTGATGCAGTGGAAAGCTGCTGCTAAAGCGATTTAATAAATAAATAAATATATTCTATGCGTCTTCAGCTGTCTAAACTTGACCGCCGTTTGTCACTTTTCTAATCTGCGGCATGTTTGCGTTGAGAGTTTTCACACTTCGCGGTCTCCCAGGGTTTCTGGGGTGGAAATGAAAATTTAAAAGTGATCGTTACAAGCTCTCCTTTCTCTCCACTGCCCCCCTCCCCTTTCTCATCTCCTCACACGTGCCTCTCGCGCGTACACTTTTCACAATATCCCCCAAAAGGAAAGCCTGCTTGCAGGCTAGGTCTTGAACAGTTATGCAGTCAATCCCAAGGAAGACAAGGGATTTTTATGTGTTTGGCTGCTCTACTATGTCAACAGTTTTTGCCAATTTGCAAATGGAGGTGCAAAGATACCACAAATGTTTTCCTCTTACTACCGCTATCCCACCCTTCATTGAATACGTCCAAATTTTCAATCAAGTCCTAATTTTTCACGAGTTTCATGCTTAAATATTCAGGGAAATAGATGTTATACATGGCCTAAGTGTACCTAAAATACTGTTGTTTTCCATCGATACTAGTAGTTCCATCCATGAAAAAGTAGGAATTGTCAAGCCAGTCCACAAAACAAGAATGCAGGACTTTTTTTCAAACAAATTATGTGAGTTCTAATCTCTGTGATTCAATACCTCTTTTCAGTGACGAAAACAATGAAAATAGAACAATTATGACATTATGAATACAGTTGAAGCTCTCTAATACAGACACAGAAGGGACAGAGCGAAGTGTCCATGTAAGAGAGGTGTCCTTATAAAAGAGGTCACTATAGTGACGTCACTTTTATGACTGCACTTACAGTTTTAAGTGTTCAGTAGCTAAAATCAGGCTTACAGTCGTCTACAAACTGCATTTAAGTTTATTAATTCACAGTACAAACACACTGTCTTTCAGTAGCATACAACATTGTACATGTCAGCTACATACGTACACTTGTAGACAGATCACTGTTTTAAAATGAAAGGAGCTAGTACAGCATAATGCTCCATGTAAAAAGTTGTAAGGTAAAGCAGAATTCTGAAAGCGTCTTTTGCTATTTTGCAAGTGCAGTAAACAGTAACTATAAAGTACAAAATGTAATAGAAAAGATATTTATGCTATCTGCAATTATTCAAGCCTTAAAAAGTCGGTTATGTTCCTCTGTACACCTTTTGCAAATCGTTGTTTGACATACAGTGACTGGGCTTTTGAAGTTGGATAGCTCATCAGCCAGACAAGATTCGCCCTGTGCAGATTCACCTGATGGGTGTTACGAAAACTAAGACCCTCGAAAACTAAGACCTAAGACCGTCTTAGTTTTCGAGATTACGAAGACTACACGTAAGACCCCCTAAAATTGAATCCCTTAATTGAAATGTGAAGTCAAATTGTAACCGAAATAGGTCTTATCTGTGAAATTATCTTCTGTCTGATTCTTTCCACCACGTTTTAGGTCAAATTTAACGGTAAATTTAGGGGTCTTAGTTTTCGTAATATCAAAAACAAAGACGCCCTTAGTTTTCGTTTTGAAAACTAAGACCCCCTACAAAACCAATCCATAAAATTTATATGAAGTCGAATTACGACTGTTCAAAGACTATAATCTGTAAAACAACCAAAAACTATCATCCGCATGCTGATGATCCGCTTCTTCTAATAATTTGCAGACATATCAGTATTGAGGCTTTCAAAAGAGGATGAAAAGCCATAGACTACCTGGGTATAATTGTACACTGAAAATATGCCTTACCTGCTGATTGGTAAAATTGGCTGGAGATGGATTTTTGCGTTTGTGTCTCTGCAACCGTGATTGCATTACCTAAAAATCACCCAAGGGGTGTTTTGTTTTGATTGTTTGTTTATTTTATTTTTTCTGAAATTAAAACACAAAATTTTGTAGATGATGCCTTGCTAGTACAGGAAATTCATTCATGCATTTTTTTAATAAGTGATTTTTGCCAGAATCCGTCACAGACTAATTCTCCTTGCCCCCACCCTACCCCTCAATTGCAACTACCCTTACATTGTAACTTTTCACCTGGTTTCTGGTGATCTCTGGGGTGGCAACAATAAAAATATACTCTTGAAAAACGCAATGTAGCGGATACTCTTTTATTTTGCCCATTTAAAGAAAGCATTTTTTGTGTGATGTTTAAGCGATAACGGGGTTGATCACTTGACGATCAGAAGCAATAATATTAAGATATATTCAGGTAACACCATTAGGGTTGCAGAAACAAGTCCGCCGGCAACGAAGGCAAAAATCTTTTTCCAACATCTCCAGTGGGAAGCCAATTTTACTAATTTTAAGGATATAAACAACTAAAATAGACCAATCAGCGGGGTAAAGCACATTTTCAGTACACAGCGTAGCCTGTGAACTGGATAGGCTCTCTGTTTGGGGAAGGGGTGAAAAAATCACTAGGAGATCAGAGAAGGGAAAGGGTGACTCCCTTCCCTGTCACCCCTTCCGCAAACAGAGAGCCTCTTTACAGGCTATACACAGCTAGTCTGTGGCTTTCATCCTCTTTTTTCTGCAAATTATTAGAAGAATTGAAGCGGATTGTCAGCTCGCAAATTATAGTTTTTGGTTCTTTTATGGATTATAGTCTCTGAACGGTCATAATTCGACTTCATATATATCTTACGGATTGCCGGGTTGTATATATGAACCAGCAAGGTTTCACCGGCTACTTTCCTTACTTTAAGAGTCAAGATATGGTGAGGAGGTCTAAACATAGGCTCAATAAAAATATAAATGTGCATTGCTTATCTTTTCTGCAAACATATAAAAGACTTCTGACTCAAGGACAGTTTAGAAACGTTATGTTTGAGACTGTCTTTTTGAACAAAATCTTGCTGTGGTGGCAGGAAAGTACGTACAATAAAATTTGTTGTCCGCCATATTGGATATTGAGATATGAACATGCATAATTAGTGCGTGTAGAGAACTGGGAAAGAGGAGTTTTCCTCCATGATCTCGGTCAGTACCTCAAATGAAAACGAACTGATAAAAGTGATGGTATGTACCACCTTTGAAAAAATGTCCAAGCAAATAAATATTAATTTGCCAGCAAATCAACTGAAACACTCAAGGGCAAAATGAATGTCAAATGAACATCATGAGGTGGTGAGTTATAAAAGGATATTATTCGGAAGGTTAAAAGTGTTCAACCACTAAACTAAAACTAGTATAATTGCAGCTTAATTCATCTCTCTAATGTCAAAGTTTCAAGACCCAAAATGCCCAGGAAATGTGTTTTCCACCATTCAATTTCCAAAAATTTTCAGTGGAAGCATGCCCCCGGACCCCCCTAGAAATGAAAGCCCATCATATGGGTCCTCCGGACCCACAACCGTCTACTTTTCTGAAAACTCTGCCTACTTAAAACCTTAAAGAAAACCCTGGGATTGGTTTTGTGGGGGGTCTTAGTTTTCTTAATAACGAAAACTAAGAGGGGCCTTTGTTTTCACAATTACAAAAACTAAGACCCCTAAATTTACCATTAAATTTGACCTAAAACTCGGTTGAAAGAATCGGACAGAAGATAATTTGACAGATTAGACCTATTTCAGTTACAATTTGACTTCATATTTCGATGGATTCAATTTTAAGGGGTCTTAGTTTTCGTAATCTCGAAAACTAAGACAGGTCTTACAGCAGGTTATAGGTCTTAGTTTTCGAGGGTCATAGTTTTCGTAACACTTTTCACCTGATTGGGATTCGGGATTCACCTGATCACCGCAGTGTCCGTAATAAAGATGTTAAGTTTATTTACTCCCTGGGGCTGAGATTTAGTGTCCGTTGTCTGTATTAGAGAGAGTCTGTATTATAGATTTTTTTTTTCAGAAAATAAATGAGAATTTTATTGGAAACTGTACATAATACAGAGGTGTCTGTACCGAAAGGTTCAACTGTATCCAAATTTAATATTTCATATCTTGGAACCACCAAATGGAGTTCTAAATAAATACAAAGAATAACCATGCAGTTCAAGACGTTTGGTTGATACAATAAAAAAGAAACCCCGCAAAAATTGACAGGCCTGCTGATTAGGCTACATGTAATTCAAACCCTGACCTCTGCTTTAGTGGTTCATGCAGCACTCCAGAATAAGAAAAACAGCACTTGTGCCAGAATAGGAAGAACAAAACATAAGATGATAATGGGTAAATTTGACAGGCGTCATTTCCTAATTGACGTTCACGACTTGACAACAAAGGCGGGCTACTCGTACACACAATCACTGACTCAGCTCAGCGCTGGTTAAAATTCCAGTATCCCACTATTTTTCCCCTCATCCCAAACCCATAAATATTGGAAATCCCACTCCCACTTGTTATTGAAATTCCCACTTCCCGCTTCTGTTTTCAGCTCACATCCTGCATATATCGCTTCAAAATATAGCCTAGCCTTCGCGTAACCTCTCTGGGGCACTCTGGCAGCAAGGCGCAAAAAGGAAGGAGAGCTTGCAACTACGTCTCTCCAATTTAAATATCTGCATCGAAAAGGTTGATGCAAAATGCCGATGACATTAGTAATGACGTCATTACCCTTGGCATGTGTTTTTCAATGTTTACTTACATTCCCGCTCAATTCTGCTTCTCGCTGATTGGGAGAAATCTGGCAGCTCAGTTGACACGGAGCCACAAGGGAATTGGAGGTGCAATTCAAATTCCAGAGACATAGTTGCAAGCTCTCCTTCCTTTTCCCACTCAGCCACCAGAGCGCCCCAGAGAGCTTGTTCACAGGCTAAAAATAGCCAAATCCCGTCAAACCAGGTTAGTTGAAAACACTGACCCCCAGTCCACCAACTACCCACTGACCCCACTCTGCAGACTACCCTATGGACTATTACACAGACTTCCCAATGGTCTTCCCCTATGGACTACCCTAAAATAAAAGCCAATCAAATTTCCTTTGGCGAGGGAAATCGATAAACTAAACCTACCTCCACTGCGCTGCCTACGTATTCAAAAACAGCTGCCATCTTGCTTTTCGCCCCTTTCCTCAGCCTAGTCTTTTTTTAGTCTCGCCCCATTCTTTTTGGCCACCAGCCAGCACACCACTGGTAGATGGATGATCGGTAAGTGTTAGTTGAATGCTAACCCCTTCCCTACCAAGGACGTATATACACTGTACAAGCCCTGTGAGTGGTCACTCAGTGACCCAAGGTGTATACACCTATTTCAATTAAGGTTGCTCCCGTGAACCATGTTTCAAAGCCTGCAGTGCACTATGGTAAACCCTTTTGTAGCGGAAATTTCAGTCTTGTTCACATTCATTGAAATAATAGAGATCACTTGTGAGAACGCGTTCAAGAGAGCTTTCAAGTCAAATGGCTGCTAAAATTCTTAAGCATGAGCGAACTGAAGAATTCCTTTTTTAAAATCTCACAGTAAGAAATAAGACGCCTCTTCCTTTAACATTAATTAAAATGAAAAGGGTTTTACCGCCAGACTAAGCTGCATTTTTGCATGGACCAGAATGCTGGTTATTTCAATAAAACAAATCAACTGGCTTTTTTCTTTTCAGTTTTAAAAAAATTGCCTCAAAAAGAGATATTTGCATAATGTTAAGTTATTTAATGTAGTTCATGAACAAATGTCTTGAATTTTATTTTTTTTTTACCCCATCCAAAATTACCACGTGCATGAGCCAAACAAACTCGTTGAAAATTTGCAGCATTTGCATATTACCACAGACAAAAACCTAACCTCAAATCACTGTCTAAATTAAAAAGCCTAGGATTCAGTGTTTTGAAATACATTGTCTTGACATTCTGCTGACACACAAAGAAGTGTCAGCAGCATTTGCTTTCTACAGTGTAGGTTTCTAGGCTTGTTGCGGGTACATAACTTACTAGACTTGCTACAGTAATGCACCATGGGCCATGAAACATGGATCATGCATCATTCTTCTCTGAAGCAAACTAAATTGAAATAGGTGTATATATGTCGCAGTTAATTTTTATATTTCCTTTGTTTCAAATTTATTAGCATTCATTACCATACCCAAAAACAATCGAAAAATAAAAATCAACTGAGATAAAAAATTAACTACAACATATACATTCTCATACAAATGAGATACCCAACAGTCCAGTCGTTCTGGTTGCCTTGAACATATAAACTCTGGTCATTGAGAAAAGCCTGGCACTAATTTATAAAAGGCTGCTGACCAGATATATTTACTTCGCCTTTTTTTATGTTTAGCTCAGTATTTTTCCAAAATGGTGCCTAGGCCATGGCAACATAGAAATTATGACTGGAGAAGAATCTCTCGTTGAAAGTTTCGCTAATTGAGACTCTAATAATTTATTAGCGATTTTAGCGACAAAAGTGATTACAAAGAGGAAAGCCACTCTGAAGAGTCTTCCTTGAAGAAAAATATTAAGGAAGACAATTGTGAATCTTTGAATGATGAACAGCCGGTTTTTGAGTGTATTTTACTCTGCTAGGGAAGGGGTTAATCGTTTTGATTTGTGACAAGTGTTTGCCATAAATAAATAATAATATTTAAAAAATAAATGATAATAATAGAAAAAGGGTACGATTGAACCCTGGGTTCCGAACTTGCATGTAGTGTTTTACCTGCATGATGAATGTCATCAGCAACCCTGTCCACTGTCTTTTGTGAAATACGTGCTAACCAATGGTAGCTCAAATTTCATAAAATCAGTCAATGGATGTAATAATAATACCAATACCCCACAGCATTTTGGAAGTAAGTCATCTGGCCTATTAGTCCCTGGCCCTCAATCTCCAACATATAGGATTGACACTGGGCATGAAGTTAGGTTGCAGAAAGACTAGGTCCAAGAAAAAAAAGATGGCAGCTGTTTATTGCGTAGGAACGCAGGTGGGTTTGTTGTATCTCTTTCCCCCATAAAAAGTGAATTTGGTTGACTTTTATTTTAGGGTAGTCCATAGGGGTAGTCCACGGAGTGGGGTGCATTGGATTTTAGTCTGTGGACTGGGGATCAGTGTTTTCAACTCACCCCATCAAACCTATTGTGGACCCTCAGAATAGAGTACTAGGACCTGCTTCTCAAAAGGCCTAGTAACTTTTCGGGTCCGAAGGCAAATTTTAAATCAAAATCTGTTGAATAGTAGCACAGTTCCTTGCCCACCGACTGGGGAGTCTTGCTTCAATGTCTCATAATTTCATCGTATGATTTTCAAAATTATTGAAACTTTTATCTTGAATGCAAACACAACAAACATAAAACAGCGTTTCGGGCCCGAATAGTTATTGGGACTTTCGAGAAACGGGCCCTGGATCGCAAAGGCTCGCCAGTAATTTGTGTCTACTTCCGCTTTCGGTTTACTGACAGACTTCGACCTCAACGTATGAACACATCCTGCATGGTTGCAAAATTCCTGGTTGTTTTTGCTTGTGGGCCGCAATGAGTTACAGCTGTAATAATGATACATTCTACACACTTCCCAATAAGAATACCGTAAAGATAGAGACATCTTAACATTTTTCTTGGCTTGATGACACGTCCTCTAGCTCCTACAATGTAGCTACGATGTCGTCCGCTCAACTTGGGAAAGTAAATAGTTCCAGTTGAATAAGTCACGCGACGCGTTGTTGTTTCGATTTCCCTGCCTGTCTTCTCGGTCACAAAAAAATAACAGTAAGCACCATTCAAAGAAAGAATTGTAAGAAAGGCGTTCACTCGGAGATAAAAAGATGCTGATCAATCAAAAGGAGGAAGAATGCTCAGTGGATTTCGTCGCGCCCGCGGTACTCCCCACCACACCGTACCAAGTCCCAGGTCTCACTCTGATCGGACAACTCAGTCAGTGAAAATCCGTCAACGCGGTAAGAAAGAACGCCCTAAAATCAGATCAAGAGCCATAATGGCTCTTGAATCAGTTAATTGTCAATGGATTTGTCGAAAACTAACAATAGCTCGCAAAGTCGAGAAATTGTATAGACTTGTAGTTTGGGGGCCGGGGGAGCAAGTTCGCGCCCCCCACCATACAAAGTTTTAAAGTTTCGCGACTTTGTGGATCAAGTCTTCTCTAGGCCCTCTTGGTAAGTGGACGATAGATATTCGCTTGCTGTCTTTGTGAAAACTCGACCGCCGGAGGGTCTGCATAGGTATAAGGAATTAATGAGCAGATAAAAACTGCCCAAAATAAACTGCACCTGGCTCTTTAGCCTGTCCACAGACCCTCTATTTTCTCTTCAATTCGAAAAGAACGAAAAGAAAAATAAAACAACGACTGCTACAGGCTACTGGCTCTTGCTATTGCAGATTTTCTACATCCAGGGTCATACAACTCAGGAAATTCGTGTCGTTGTGGAATGGTGTTGAAATTCGTGTGGGAGATGTTTTTTAAAAGAAACCCCATCGTCAGAGCAACTGTACCGAGACCACTCAGTGTTTTGGCGGCAACGCTTCTGACTGAGGATCAGTTAAAGTCTGTGGTAGACTTACGCACTACATGTATATGTTTTTGGCCCTGAATTTTTTAAAAGATGGATAGCGCTATCTTTCGGATAAATCCCTATCCACGGGGTAGAGCAATTGGTTTTCCTAATTAACTTAACCACTGTCTAGGGGTTTTTCCAGTAGATAGCGCTAACCACTTATTGAACAACTGCCAGTGGACCCTGATGGATGATAATACATTCTCCTCCAAACTGACCTTTTAGACAGTCACTTACTCAGTTCATAGGCTATTGGTAGATTACAGTAGAAATTTTCCCAGACCACGTGGCTATATATTATGGGGTATTATGCAGATAATACCCATGATCGTCCTATCAAATTGCTAACAAAAGGTTCGGGGGCATCAGGGCGCGGATTAGGGGGACGGTTCACAGTACAAAATTTCTGCAAAATATTCACTTGTTTGATGATAGGGTAATATTTAGGAATTTTTTTATTATTTCTCTATTTACCAGTCTTGATTTTATAACATAAAAATCAAACAAACAAGAGTTCGGTGATGGAAATTGAGTACGACCATCGACCGTTCGGTAATCGAGCTTTCGATTTTGTTCGCTTGACCAAATTTTATTGGGAGTTCGACTATGTTCGATTACTTAACCCAATGGAACGATTGGTCTTCGATTGGGTTCGATCAGACCGAACCGTTCGATTAGATACGCCGGGCGTACTGACCGCACTTTCCGTAAAGAAAAACATTAACGTGTTTAATTGCTTTGAAGATGATATTTTTAGCGTGGATTTTTTATTTTATGGTAAATTCCGTCTCGCTTATTTTCCACGTTCTGAGTCAATGATTGAACAAAAATTTACAAAATATGGCATGGGAGAAAATTAGAATACTACTCGTTCCGCGATGAGACTTTGCGACATCACTATTCTTGGATCTCCACCAACTTGCTTTATTTAAACTTAAATTTCACATTTGGATTTTTAATTGCTATCAATATATTGACCTGGTTTTGTAGACCTCAATATCTTAGCCTGGTTTTCATGCAAAGAAGCAAGGGGAAATTTGATCCGTAAATACCTCCTGCATGCGTTACAGAAGTAGCTAGAAGTGCCGACAACATTTAGGTTTCCCTTAACACTTCTACATTGGTCGCTTGAAATCATATTGAAATTCCCACGGAACATCAGAGGAGATAGGTCACTGTGATGAAATCAAGTTTTTTTTGTTAACAAGCTGACTGAAATAGGAATTACTAAATCTCTAACGGTCACGTTAGATCGCTTTTGAAAATGTACGTATGTTGACCAGCCTACGAGACGTCAAGTTTATATAAAAATGCGATAGTCGACGATGTTTATCACCACTGTTTGTGCTTTATTTTTGTTTCAACAACTTATTTATTTATTTTTATTTTTTTTTTTTATTTGAAAAAAAAAAAGAAATTTCAGATTTCAGGTATAGTGAAATAGATTATACTTGCAATCAAGAGATGATTAAGTTTGAGAGAATTAATCTGCTCACGTTAACCCTCGTCCTGTCAGCGTATGTGCCTGAGTAATCCCAATCATTCTCTGCCCTGATGTTTCCATTTTCATTTTCCTGTTCGCTGTAAGCTAGTTCTTTCCATTTTGCCACTAAAAACACAAAGCTTAAAACTTTGGAGGCATCACTTGGGAAGTAATAGTCTCTCAATTGTCTCGTCACTTAACGCTCCGAGCGCAATCCGTTTTAATCTTCTTCAATTTTGTTGATCTATGCCTTGATTTGTAGTTGTTTTTATTATGCTTTGTGATTTAAACCTTTCATTGATGTTTTTACAGTGAAAAATTAAAGGAAGGTAAACTAAGGAAGGTCAAGCCTAGTCGCTCAATTACAATACGTTGAATTTAACGTGGAAATAATGAGTCAGATGAGTAGATTGTTTTAAGCTGATTATCATTACACCACTAAACATACTGTATACATGCGGTATCAGGTTGTTTCGCCCGATGGAAGGTCGATCCACCCTACGCCCGGGGGATACTCCCTTATAGAAGCCATACAGGTATATGCCGGCCCAAAGGGTATGATTTTTGAGCCTTTTTGGTCGGATTACGGGTATACATTTTGCCCATTTTGGTCTGGAAGCGAGTATGGTTTTTGAGGGAACTATGGGAGCGTATGAACGCATTTATAGTTTCCGTTCCAAATGAGTAAGAAAAAAAAAAATGCAAATTCGAAATGCATTTAAAGAATTTTTTGTTTTGCGCTCTAATCTAAGTAAAGATGACATAAAACGGGTGAGAACGGGTGTGGAAAATTACGTTTTTTGGCCTGAAATAGGGTCAGGATTTTGAGAACCGGGCGGCACACCTCCACCTCCACGATGCTTTCTAATGAAAACCCCACTTAAATCCGTTAAATTGTCACAAAGTTATTGATAATGAAGAACTTCAAATTTCCCGCCAAATACAAAAGTGTGTGTGATATTAACCATATACTGTATAGCCAAACTTTAGGGGTATTTTAACTCCAGCTTTGTAACCACTATGTTTCTTTTAACTTCTATTCATTGTACTTAACTGTAAACCCCCTAAAGATTTCCTACATAAGGTAATAAAACATTTAAATCCTTTAAATCCCTTCCTTTATT
>NC_133201.1:39038437-39078437 GCF_958299795.1 Porites lutea
GGAGCCAAGTTCTGTTGGTTGTTATCATTGTCTCAAGGGTATTCAACAGGCGTAAGAGATTCCGTGCCTTCCCGCAGCCAGCCGTGTCCCCAGGGAAAGGCCTTTCCCAGAGAGTTTTAGAGTTTTTCCCCGTCCGTCGATGTACCCTTTTGTGAAGGCAAAACACAGTTTCCACACTGGTGTTTAAGTGAAAAAGCTGTTTTCACACAGGGGCAGTTATCTGTCACTTAAACAAGTGACTAGATAGTTTGTAGAAATGTTTTGCAGAAACCTAAATTGGGCATATGGGAAGACGGAAATCTGATGCATTCAAAAAACGTTATAAGGTTATCTTCTGTGGAATCTATTTGTTAACTCTTTTTCTTGCGGTTTTTTCATGCTGTCGCTTGCAGAGGCAGGACAACTTTTAAAAACCTTGATACTTCATTCACTGGTTTACATTGAAGAGTACAGTAGTATTAGTACATGTATTTACACTCATTTGTCAAAATGAAATTTGTACTGGGGTACTCGGGCGTATCCCTGCTTTGCATGGACTTTAACGGTTTCGTTGCCCTCACCTTCGCAGGCAGTACATGTGTAATGATAGTTTTTCTTGATATTTTGACTTGATATTCTGAGTTTAATGAACCGGTTATGTGTGTTATGGTCACATAGCCATTTTACTCCATCATGTGTTTTGTATTGCCTTTACGAACAGAGCGCAGCACATATTTCATTTTGGCTAATTTTGTCAAGTTTTGCTATTCTGCTGGGGACTGCGGGGGAAATTGAAGCAATATGATGTTTACAATGATTTACTACTATGAAAAAAATATATTTAAACTCATTAATAAATAAAATAAGTGGAAGTTTCAAAATCCTGAATTAGTTAAGCGATATGAGTATTTGTATTATGATTTACAAACACCATTCAATGACAATGTTGCTAATAATAATAGACAAACAAAGGATAATTACCTATTTACTGTTGATAATAGTTCAGAAGCAAATCCAATTGATTGGTACAATGCCTATTTTGAAGTTATTTTTAAACTCGTCAAATATACTGTTGGAACAGGTATTACAGCAGGACCTAATAATGGAAATCAAGATGGTACAACAACAAGAGGCCTAGGTCATACATTCATTCAGTCATTAGAGGTTGAATCATTCTCGACCCCAGAGCTCTTCTGCGAATGACGCCAAGGAGGAAGAGCTCTGGGGAACCCTAGAACAAGATTGTGTCTGATTGGTTTCAGCTTAAAACAATAAAAGTGTTTCTGATTGGTCCATTCATGTTCGCACGAGAGCAGGTGAACGTGCGGCGTGTCCGGCAAGTAACAACGCCCGGCCCACTCTTGATTTCAGCGATTTCAAAACAACATTTGCACGACTAATTAGACAGAATAACTGGATTCCGAAGTTTTTTAAATAAATGGCATTAGCTACATATCAAAAATTGATTTTAATGTGAAAAATAAAATAAAAATACACCGACATCTTTGCCAGCTATAATTTAAGAAGCATGACACATTACTGATTTTTCTTCGACTTTCACGTCATCGTATTTAAAAGAAGAAACCGATTATGAATGAAAACGTTGGCTTTATGTCGTGAATTGCCCAAAAAGGAAACTTGCAAGAGAAACGTAAACAGAAAAAAGCGAAGCGTTCCCCAAAGTGATGCGTGTACACAATGCGACTAGATATTTATAGTTGTCTTCTTTTTCTCACGATAGCTTTACTAAAGCGATCATTTTCATAAACAAACAGAAATAGAAGGACGCTAAATTCATGCATATTTTGGAAATTTGTATTGGAATTACCATACGTTTTTTTAAAAAGCCATTCGGATTTCACTAACTGCCTCTTGAAGTAGAACACAAATATTTTATCAACTGTCGAGGGTATGCAAATTTCAAGTGTCAGATCTATGAACGTTTAACGGTATTTTCTTAGTAGTTACTACAGTTAAGAGCCTCGTGTATCTGAAAATTCTTCAAGGGTTCCGTTTCTTCAGTTCTAATTCCGAAGGAGCAAGAAATTTCGCGATAAAATAGATATAGAAGAAGACAAAAGTTTTGGTTGGATAAAAGAGCATGCAGTGTGCGGTCCAAATAGCCAGATTTTGGCTAGGCCGGTGCAGAGTTTCCCAGAGCTTACGCGCGGAGTCAGAAGCGTAAGCACTGGGGTCCAGAATGAGGTTAAATGTAATGGAATTGAATGTAATGAAACATCAAAGACCGCCCATGCCCACCTCTCGTAGGCGACCCCTGGGCATTTGGCTTTTTTGAAAAATTTTGGTTAAATTCCCTGGTATGTTGGCAGTTTAGATGGTTAAATGCCCCACCGGCTAGCGCTTCAAAACGCGTGAAATCCCCCACGTACCCACAAGAGATTATTCAAAAATTTTCCCATTTGTCAAACCGTTTATTCAAAGTTAAATATCGCAATAGACAAAACGGAAACTCTCTCGAGTCTAGGAAAGCTGTCTTACGGAGGTTTCTTCATTTCCAAAGAATTGGTAATTCCAGAGAGCCCACATTTGACGGGCTTTTTCAAAGGCTTTCAAATGCTCTAACAAAGCAGTGAATATAGGAGCAACGACTCGTGAATGCGGTGCACAGGCGGAATAAAAGAATTACGAGATCCTTTTGCTTGCGACGCTGACCAGCGTTTTGACACGACAGTCAAATGCCCGACCTGGCGGGCCTCATTTTGGGTCAAATTCTCCACTGTACGGAGCAAAAAACCAGTCAAATGCCCGGGGTGTGGGAGGCAATGGGCGGTGTTGGAATTGACTGGCACATAAACTATACAAAAAGTTTTGCAGACACAGTTGGAAAAGATCAGTTTTTTTTATTTAGACACATCTAGTAGAACAACAGAGGCAAGCAGCTCGGCCATTATATAATGAAGGATTTGCCACAAGAAAAATATTTGAGCAATAGAAACCGTTTTTCCGTGTTTGCATACCCTTATAACAAACACGGGAGGGGCTGGGAGAACTCGAGACAATTATGCAAACCCGAGACGAAGTCGAGAGTTTGCATAACTGCCTCGAATTCCCCCAACCCGTAGAGTGTTTATATCAGGCTGTGCAAACACAGGAAAAAAATTTTCTTTTGCTTTTATAAAATATTTTTCCTAGAAAAAGAGAAAAACACTTTGTTTTATATGGCACTGATTAAAAGAGAAATTCTTACCAGTCTCGAAGTGTATCAGTCTCTTCTGCTTTAAAATGTTTTTCTGCAAAAGATGTTTGCACGATCGATTAAAGTCACTTTTTTTACCCTTATTTTCATTTGAAACCGCGCGAGAGGTGTTTCTTTTAAGACGGTGGGTGGCGTGATTGATCCTGACATAATACTTAGGGATCGAACATATCTTGTATTTTTTCCCTTGGCTGCGTGGTGAAGTTTCAGGCACGCGAAGCTAACAGCTGACGAAGAAGCACGAGCTTAAATCCTGGCAATCGAGTTTGTGTGCTTTTTCTTTTTCTTTCTGTCTTTTCTTTTTCTTTACCTTCTTACTTTTAGCTTTTTTTTCCTTTAACTTTATTAATTAAGTTAGTAAAGCCGGTTCGGCATCACTTCAACTGTTAAAAAAATACATATAAATGATTGGCTAGTTCTCGATCAAACGCACACACTCACACATCCTCGGAGACCCAGGGGCAGTTTGTCGGGTCGATAAAATGTTCGTGGTGAAAGTTTACTGTGAGATCGAGACGAGCCCCTGGGCACTTACTCTTACCGAACCAGTTCCAGAAGCGTTTGAATTACCTGCTTCTGATTGGCCAGAAAAAGATTTTTCTGGCCAATCAGCGAAGAGAAGCTGTCTGGTGACTCTCGTGTTTTCTTACACGACGTAGTTTTCCTCATCGATCGCCATAGTTGCGTAGTGCGTTCAACGGGGAAAGTTTCTCGACTAAAGTTTCAGAACAAATGTTAACAATCCGCAAAATTCCAACCTTTAGCACGACTACAAGAAACAAACACTCTCCGATGAATTTTTAGGGCGGATCTTTCCAAGGTATCGTAAATTTTTATTGCTGATACGATACGCGATGCATGACTTTCACTTTCCACCCCTTAATTTTCTCATATTGTCTAGCATACAACACCAAGCTTACATTTTAGATGTCCATGTTCGTTGCACGACTTCTGAAACTTTCTACAGCGTGAAAATTTCCGTTGACGGGCCACGCAACTACGTCGATTGATCGTGGGAAATGCCGGCTAACTGCAGTGCCTTCTTCTTGCTTTCGCTCCAAACTCCTTTCGAAACTTTTAAGCTTAAAAGCTTACAGCAGTTGACTGTACGAATTCTGCCGAAGTTGATAGTAGTATTAACTTTAGATTCGAGGGAGACCTCCAGCAAGCGCTTGAAGAATTAGAAGGCTTGTCTTTGTTTCCTTTGGTACAGTGGTACAGTTCAAAGCGAAGCAAAGATTTATTATTGAGAAGATTGTGGAAAGAAGAGATGGTTTTGGGCAATTGATAGAAGAGTCTAACCTTCCAAATGTTGCCTATAAGCTAGGGGGTTTAAAAATCGTTAGATGCTAAAGGTTATGAATTCCCCAGTAATCCATTGGTCATAGTGATTTCACCTCTCATGTCAATTGTTGTGGACCAGGTTAAGTACTCGAGGTCACTAGGAATTCAGGCGGCTTTCTTAGGGGAAAGCAAAACAAAAGATCAGTGTTACGGCCCATCGTCGTACTCATACTCGGGTCATTAAAAGCCCCGTGAGACTGTACCTGTGAGAGTAGAATAAATTATGTAGATAACACGTCACGTGACTTCCTTGCTAGTCGCTCGTAGATTTGTTGTAAGTCGGGTTCCGGACAGTACATCAACCTGTTGTAAATCGGTGTATTGTAAATCAAGTGGATTAAAGTAGTGTTCAAGTGTTCAAGTTTGTATCCCATCGCTTCCTTAACAATCAGAAATATTGAATGGATAGGGAGCGTTTTCTTTGTTGTATGGAAGCCCGGAATCATTAACTGGGGGACAAGAAATTCAGGGCAATGTTCTTTAAGGAGTTTGACCAGAAGAATCCCGTTGCAGGTACATACAGCTGTTCATTGGAAAGTATGCTGATTTGTTTACTAGGAAGGTTGCTACACTGAATTCATTGTGGGGAGTTCTGAAGGGGTAAAATGGGATGTTGTTGCTCTGGAAAAATGGGATTTAAGTCACTGGCAGAGGGATTCTATCACTGAGAATGGGAAAAAAATGTAAAAAATGGGAATTGAGAGTTAAACAGTTTCAATGGGATTGATATCCCCCCTTCAGGACCCTCATTATACTTAACAGTAGATCTGGCTTTTATTCAAGGATGCTCAGTAATCTTATGTCTAAAAGCTGACAGACACTTCACAAGAATTATCATGTTTTTTTTGTCGCCATTTATTGACAATTGAAAGGTGATGAAGTAAGCCTTGCGACTGCTTAATTAAGATAATAGTGTAATTGAACATTTACATATTATAAATGGAAAAACACCCCATAATACAGAACTACAGATGCCATTACATTAATTTTATTTTTAAGCTGTTGAGATTTTTTTTTTACTCTTTTATTGGAGTTCACATGTCTACTTATAATACTGCTTGAGTTATGTATATAAGTTAGGGAGCTGTTATATTTTATTTTATTTTAATTTGTTGATTCTTTCTGTTCCAAAGGGTTTGTTTTACTAGGTGGCCAACAAGTGTACTTGAGTTTATTATTTGAAAACTGTCTAGAAATATGGGGTCTGCATTATATTGGGGTGCACATTATACAGAAGTAAATATGGTATACCTACACATAACATACAAAAACTGTTTTCCAACACTCTCTGGAAAAAGGAAACTGTGCTGAAATTGTCTCTTACTGTTTTCGATAATTCTAAAAGTCTTTCTTCTTTAAGATTTCATTAAGCGTACAACCTGTAGAAGAGAAAAAACTCCTTCCTTTTTTGATGACAGCAATGAAAACAGCAGAATCATTCCAAGCCACTTATGTTGCGACATCAGTGCCAAAGACTGTTAGTCTACTTAAAGAAAATCAATGATCTGTGACAGGAATTTCAAGAATCAAATCTTCACTGCTTGCATTCTAGAATTTGTATTCTCTGATTATCTTCTACTGGAAACAATAATTGATAGTTGTAATAAGTTATGTTCTGTGGAAAGTATTTTAAAGACACTGTGTGGAATGGTGACCATGCAATGAAGATTTTTACCTATCTGAAGAGGGTGTTTAAAGATTTAAAAATAATTATCAATGAAGAATATTATTGTCAGATGAGGAGAATTATGATAGGGAAGTTATGAAATATCAAACAAATGCACCAAAGGAAAATTGTTAATATTGCAGCATTATTTTTTCAAAATAAGTCCAATCTTGTACCATCAATTCCAAGGGAGTTAAAACAATGGCACTGTGGATGTGTTTGAGGGGGTCAGTAAGGGGAAACATCAAGTCAATCATAGATAAATAGTTTGGCAAAAAACCACATATTATGTGAAGTTACTTTTATACATGTATCTTATAATAAAAATTCATTTCTACTATATTAGCCATAATTCTAATCACAGTAAAGATTAACCCTGGTTCTCTTATGCGGTTTAGTAACCCAGAGACCCAGGTCCTTGAAATCAAGAGCTGAAGTTGGATCTTTGGAAAGTGTCCCTATTGCTTGGTCTCTTCTCCCTGGAATTTCCTTAAGAGCGTTCACTTCTTGTAAAGTTTTAGTGACTACAAAAATATCTATATAGACATCCCACCCTTCCACGATTTCTCAACTCTGTACCTACACGTGTCACACACTGCGCGTTTATCGCCCTCCAAAACTTTCACACCAACCACTTTTCGCAAACTCAACTTTTTTTTGCTTCACTTATCCGTAAAAATAAACCCACACAACCTGCAAAAATCGACCTCACTTAACAAGTCAGGATTCCGCACATAACCGGACCGAGATTTCGAACTAAAGACAACGGCTGTATTTAGAATACGTATGGTAAGGGATCGAGTTTGGCGCGAAAGCAAGAAGGTGCACACACAAGACTGGTATAACGCTACAGATTCTGGTAGTCTATATAATGGCGTGCATGTGGTCTATGTAGACTTCCGAAAAGCCTTCGATCTGGTGGATCACGGCGTTCTGTTGACTAAACTCGCTGGCATGGGCATCACCAAGAGCTTTTGGAAATGGACACAGAGCTACCTATCAGGCAGAACACAGCAGGTTAAGCTCCCGGGAGTCCTCTCCAGACATGGTGAGGTGATTGCTGGTGTACCCCAGGGCGGTGTCATTTCTCCTACACTTTTTAATGTGCATTTCAACGATATTGAGGACTGCATCCCCAGGGGAATACCTGTATCCACTTGCAAGTACGCTGATGACTGCACCCTATACGAGCTTGTTTTTAAGGACTCTGTCAGTCAAATGCAGGATGCTGTGACTCACTTGGAAAGATGGGCTGTGCAGAATAAAATGGAGCTGAATGCTAAAAAGACCAAAGATATGTGGATCACCTTCAAGAAGTCCTGTCCAATTCCTGCTCCTATTAATATCGGGCCTACTGAACTGGAGAGGGTTTCAGAGTTTAAACTACTGGGTGTATATGTACAGAACGATCTCAAGTGGAATACACATGTCTCAAGTATTGTCAGCAAAGCGTGTAAACGGATCCACTATCTTAGGGTCTGTAGAACAGCCCATCTCCCCAGGGACATTGGTCTTACAACTTACATCACTAAGATTTGACCTGTTTTAGAATATGCCTCGCCTGTCTGGGGAGGGCTGCCCATTTACCTCGAAGAAGATCTACAGAGAGTGCAGAATAGATGTCTAAATGTCATTGGTCTCCCTAGGGATACTGTTGAGTCACTTGTAACTAGGCGTCAGAATTTGACGAGGAAAGAATTTAAACGTATCCTAGAATCTGAAGCACATCCTTGTAAACGTTTTTTAGAAAAGCCAGTGGATCATGGCCATAATCTAAGACCTTGTAAGACTAACCCAGCGCACCTCAGAAAACCTGTATCACGCACTGTTAGGCACAAACAATCATTTATTCCTAGAGGTGCTAATCTTAACTTAATTTGATATGTATATATAATATGTAGTGTTTTGAATTTTTATTGTAATATTACCGTAATTCTTATCGCCAAAGGTAATAAATAAAGGTTATTATTATAAGGTGCGTGCACTGCATCAGGCCAGCAATTCCCACGATCAATCGACGTAGTTGCGTGGCCCGTGCAACGGAAATTTTCACACTGTAGAAAGTTTCAGAAGTCGTGCAACGAACATGGACATCTAAAATGTAAGCTTGGTGTTGTATACTAGACAATGTGTGCAAATGAAGGTGTGGAAAGTGAAAGTCATGCATCGCGTATCGTATCAGAAAGATCCGCCCTAAAAGTTCATCGGAGAGTGTTTGTTTCTTGTAGCCGTGCTAAAGGTTGCAATTTTGCGGATTGTTAACATTTTGCTCTGAAACTTGCGTCGAGAAACTTTCCCCGTTGAACGCGCTACGCAACTATGGCCATTGATTTGGAAAACTACGTCGTGTAAGAAAACACGAGAGTCACCCGGCAGCTTCTCTTCGCTGATTGGCCAGAAAAAAATTTTTTCTGGCCAATCAGAAGCAGGCAATTCAAACGCTTCTGGAACTGGTTCGGTAAGAGTAAGTGCCCAGGGGCTCGTCTCGATCTCACAGTAAACTTTCACCTCGAACATTTTATCGACCCGAGTAACTGCCCCTGGGTCTCCGAGGATGACACTCACACAAACAACGGTGCGAAGAGGCGCCGAAAGGCCGAAAGGAGACAGAGAGCAGTTCGCCGCTTCTCTCGATTTGTGGATTACGGATTAATGCTAGACTGGAGGCGTTCATGTAGTCTGGAATATGATCTGATTCGTTCACCGTATTAAAAATCCCTAGAATTGTAGCTAGCCCGACTTCACGTTCAGCGAGCGTTTTTTACCCTCTAGCGTTACGATAAAGAGTGACCCTATTTGGTGCATAAGCTGTGTTTCAATTAGAGCCTTGCTTTAAAAGCAGTAATAAATGGACCGGCAAAGCGATTGCTCCTTCAAATTGGCGCCAAAAAAGGCGCGGCAGAGACGCACGCATACTTTCCTGTCAAATTTATTTCTTTGCGCCATTTTCCATAAATTAAATTCCGCATAATTATGTCATTCTGCAAGTCATGCCACATGCCACTCGGCAAACTCATTGCACCTTTTACCCTCACCGCGTCAAAACCACGTTAACACACTGTCATGCAAACACAGCTCTCAGCCAATCAGAGCGCGCGTACTTTCTTAGTTATTTTATAATTAATAAATCGACAACAATTTTCCATGGTCTGTACTTATACCTCTTTTTCTTCGCGAGAATTCGCTCAGTTATGGTAAAAACACAGATGGTGCAGCTGTAAACAAAATATCAATTCATTTGAACTTATTTAGTTACTTTGCTGTTTTTAATAAAAATAATATTCACCCAAATAAATACTGAGATGTATAATAATAATAATAATAATAATAATAATAATAATATCGTCTTTCGAAAAGGTAAAAGGTGCTGGAGGTGATTGTAAAGTTATTCTCCGCACAAAATTTCGATGGTGGCGTCCTAAAATTTAGGTCCTGCAGGGGCGGATCCAATATTTTTTTAGGAGGGGGTGCACTCGTCTCTTGCTCTACTTCAACATCAATAAACCACATAGTTTTTTTTTGCAGAATACCAGTTGTATTAGAAAACCGCAGGTCATCTCGGGGGTGGGGGGGGGGTGCGCACCCCCTACACCCTCCCCCTAGATCCGCCCCTGTCTTGGTATGGCACTATATGTTGAAAATTATCTCAGACCAAAAACTTGGACTCATCTAAGAGAGTTTCATGTAAGAAAACAAACAACTTCGAGAAATAACTTCTTTATTAACTAGTTTTAGTACCTTATCGACCTCCACCATTTATTGGTAATTGACTATTCGTACAGGACCCGTACACCGACGTGTATTTGCTATTCATACTGGATTCTGACTATATTGATTAAGCACTGACTCGAAACGATAAGCTTCTTTTTAGGGTTAGGGTTGTTGCTATATAACTCGTAATCAAAGCGCTTTTCAGCAACGAATGTTCCGTGGTATAGTGGTTTAGGTGGTCATCTGCAGACACTATATCCCGGGTTCGATTCCCGCTCGATCTTGTCACGCTGAAATATTTTTCGTTTCAAACTATCACTGAATTTTTCCTTAAAAAATGGCATTAATTGAAGAGACGTACACTTTCATAACATTTGTTGAGCAGAAATTTCACAGCAATTTCAAGAAAAGACTTAATCCCGTATGAACAGCAAATACAAGTTGGTGTACGGGTCCCACAGGAATAGCCACTGCCGTAATAAAAAGAGCAAAAATCCTTGTCGGGGGGTGCTCGGTGGCTGTTCTTTGCCTAGCAACAGCTAGGACTTTCTGCCTCACCGCAGTGAGTGTCAGCGCAGTGTCTTTCCCTATTTTACCACTGAGACCGTGGTTGAGTTCTCCGAGGAGATCTCTGAGCACCCCCCTGTCAACCAGTAGGGCCCGGAGCGGAATCACCCATGACTACTCATCTACTGGTAGACTTTTCCCCGTACCCCAGTGATACACCATCGCAGGAGTCGTCAAGCAGGGATCAGATAGTGGCCAACTATCACCCCCCTAGACTCCACCGAATTTTTGCACTTAATGAACTTGACGAAAAATCTTCTTTATATTAGACTACTTTTCCCATTTATCAGGCTTATGGTTTGTGGGCGCTCCAATAACAACAGCATACACGCATGCGCTTCGGGATAAAACTAGAAATACGTATCTCGCAACCCCTCGCAAAAACTCGGTGTTGAGCACAAGTTATGTAAGAAAACTCTGCTTCTACGTGAGAGGCGAAACTAAGTGTGCTACTCAAGTTAAAAAGCCCTGAAGGAACAGGGTTGGAAACCGGATGGGTGGCCAGTTGCGAACAGTACATGTACCAACTTGTATCCTTTCTCTATTGTTTTATTCTTTTACTTTTTTCCTTGTCCTATTTGATGACTACATGCGTACTGGAAAACGTATTTAGCAATATTTATTTTATTTTGACAATAAAGAAGTCGTTGATGTATGTTTGCTGGAAGAAAAATGTTGCGCAGCTGTCACGTGGCTATTATTTGCGACCAATCAAATTCATTGCTCAAAATGCTCATGGCGGACGCACAAAAACTAAGAAGGACTTTAGTTCGGCAAATGATTTTGCCTTTTTCCCGTGCCTCAGGAAGATCTTATCCAAGCAATGTCACAGATGATTTGCTACAATGTCACCTTAAGACTGGGAAGGAATTTGCGTAAAGGTAAGGTGGTGCTAAGTACATGTTTTTTTTTTCGTGTTTGAAAGTACCGTCGGACGCTGCATGTTCGTCGAACACTAAATTATCTCAAGGGCGATATGTTCAAGTGCTCGTTTCGTTTTATTTGTATACTTTTTTATTCGTATGATTTTGAAGATCAATTATTGGGCTTTATTTCTGATGGGTTCTCTCACAAGCTTTCAGAAAAGACGGTAATCACGCGAATCCCCGGTAGTTTTACATGCAAGTGATAAGTGATGTAAGCATGAAATCAACCCAGTCAGTAAATCAATTGTTCAAACTTTTCCACAGTGATATTGTTTACTGGTTTCTAGTTCAGGCTTCGCTGTCACCAAATATAATTTTTTATCTTCATTTCAGAGTAAATCATTTGTGTGATATGGTCAGAGATGTGTGGTGAAACAAATAAACATTCTTCTTCCTTGCGTTGATGACAGTCAAAGAAGCTACACCAGTGAAGTGCAACTTCAATATGACGAACCACTATATAACCAAGTCGACGGTAGATTAATAATGGAAGGTATTTACGCTCCAATAAATAGCAAAATGTACCGAAACAACTGCGAAATAACGAGACCTCGTTATAGTAAACATATTCTGCCGGTCCCTTTGCCCTTCGTTATATCAAGGTTCCAATGTAGTGCTTTCTCTCTCCCAAGGGGATGGTTGAGTATAACTAGTGATTTACCCAACCTAATCATCAATGAAGAGTGGCACATACTGTATATTCTGTGGGTATTTACCTTGTCACTTTAAATGATCTTGGTTAAGCTTATCAGTGTCACTTTCACCTTAGTTTTGAAATAAAGCCATTTTTCAACAGATGAATGTCTTCTTTTGCCTATTGTTTAAAAAATGTATAATAAAACAATTATTGAATTCGGTTTTCGCATGATATCATGAATTATCAAAACCTCGTGTCTGTATTGTCGGTTTCGGGAGATAACACAGACCTCGGTTTTGATAATTCATGATATCATGCTCAACCTCATCCAATAATTGTTTGAAATATACCGAACAACTGCGAAATAACGAGACCTCGTTAGAGTAAACGTATTCTGCCAGTCCCTTTGCCCTTCGTTATATCAAGGTTCCAATGTGGTGCTTTCTCTCTCCCTAGGGGTTGGTTGAGTATAAGTAGTGATTTACCCAACCTAATCATCTGTGAAGAGTGGCACACACTATATTATATACTGTGCGTATTTACCTTGTCACTTTGCTGCTTGAGAAAAAAATACTCCATTATTCAACTCAAGGCTTTGGTGAAAAACAATTCCCACAGATGCAGGGCATTGATGGCAAATTTGATTGGAATAAGACCACCTTATCTGCCATTGCATGCAGTGCATGTTCCAACAGAAGTTGTAGTTTGCACTGACCAGAGAGCAACGAGTAAGCATGTCAATCTGATCTCTGCTGGCTAACCTGAGTAGTATTCATTATCCCTTAATGGAGATGAACGAAAACATACTTCACAGAAAATAATATAGGGTTAATTTTTCACCATGTTCCCTCAACTGATGAAGTGAAGGGGTTATTAAACAGGGGGGAGGTACAGGACGGTAAATCTCCCTCCTCCCTACTTTTTGGGGCAATTTCTCCCTCCTCCCTAAACTTGGTTTAAAAATTAACGGCGGGCAACACATAACTCCTGCACTTAGTGGTAAAGGAAGTATAATGACCTTCAGAGCTTGTACCACACGAAGAAGGCCTAACCACCATATGTATGCATACGAAGATTTTATGGAGGGAAAGCCCATACACCCACCCCGGGGGAGTACTCCCTTATATAAGCCATATAGGTATGTGCCGCCTCAAAGGGTAGGGTTTTTGCGCCGTTTCAGTCTTAAACGGGTATAGATTTTGCCCATTTTGGTCTGGAATCAGTGCCAGATCCAGCCCATGAGATAAGGGGGAGCCCGGTCATCCAGACCCTTAGATAAAGGGAGGGGGATCAGGGTGGTGGGGGGGGGGAAGGGCCTCCCCTGGATCCTCCACTGGGAATTGGGTGTGGTTTTCGAGGAAACTACGGGGGTGTATGAACGTATGGACCATAAGGCTATGCTAAAGCTACCCGCGGATTGATAGTTGAGTCAAACTCCTTGGCCGTCTTTAACTCAAATTACTCCCCTACCTACAATCGGCGACAAAATTGTTCAGACATTGTACTTAAATAGCGTAATTTCGGAGAACAAAAGAATCTGCACCCCTCCCCTGTCCCCTGTATTCAAAGTTGGGGTGTTTGTTGTTTTCTACAGGTAGCTAGAACAAGGGCACAACATTGCATGGAGGGGGTGGGGGAGGAAAGCTATATTTCCTCCCTTTGAAGTTAATAAAACGTAAAAAAGCCCAGTTTTGGGCGGAGTGTCTCAACTCATTTTGTCGCCGATTATAGCTACGAATTACCAAACGTTTTTTTACTTTCATACTTTTTGCCCTATATTATGATTCCTTATTTTTGTGTATGTATTATCAGATTTTATTTGTTAATTTTTTATCCGAGCATTGTATATATTTTATGATCGTTTCTTTTAATAGTTGGTGCAACGTCTGTAACAGATTTTACCAACTTAATTAAATGTTGATGTAGATGTATTTGTCGTTTCAACTCCAAATGAATCAGAAAGAAAGAGCAATAAGCGAATTCGAAATGGATTTTCAGAAATCAGGTTTGAGCTCTAGTCTAAATGGGTGTGGGAAATAACATTTTTTTAGTGTGAAATAGGGTCAGGGTTTTAAGAACCGGGCGGTTCACGCTGACCAAAAATTCCCGAGAGTACCCCCCACAGCCCCCGGGGTACCTACCAGGTATCTAAGAGAAATACTTTATCTAATATAACGAAAACTCATTCCAATTTTGCGGTGGCAACTACCTACAGACCCATGGAACAGCCATGGGAACAAAGATGGCCGTTGCTTTTGCTAACATCTCAGAATAGAAGACCAGATATTAAGACAGAGTTGTATTGAACCGCACCCTGGTCACCAGAGGATTTTTCTCGGGTGCGGCGGGATGCTTCCGTGTCGCTGCAGGCCAACAGATCTTTGGCCGAAGGCAGAAGGCACTATAGGCGAAGCCGCGAGAAAAAAAGCTTTTCACGCGGGTCACTTTAAACGGCTTTACCAAACCACAAACCGCACCTAAAAAGTCTCTGGGCACCCAGGCTAATTGAACCGCTGTTTTGGAAAAGATATATTGACGATGTGTTTTCCCTATGGAACCTAGACAAAATAAAGGGCTAAAATTGTGGAAAAGGCAAATACTATCAAATTCATAAACCAACCAGGGGCCCATGAGCCAACGTACAGAAGCCTTTCACGTACTCGTGGCAACCACCAGGCGTGAAGAAATGCTTCATTAAAGGAGAAGCGCTCATGCGTCTAAGGTCTGTTCCTCTCATGCTCAAACCACTTCTAAGGAAACTATCAAAGATTTCGAAAATCGCCAGGTAAAAAGAAGCTAACCCGGTACCTATTGCGAGAAAGTACCTCTCTGAGTTAAAACTCGCCGACAGGAAAACAGCCCTTCAACACAGCAACAAATCTGCACGTAAAAAACCACTACCTTTTGTTACAAAATAGCGGCTTTACTTAGACTGAAGAAAATACTGTGGGAAAATCCCCCTTATACAAAAATAACGAAGGCTAAGAGAAATCTTTAAGGAATATCATATCGTAAGGGAAAATCCTTTAAGGACCAGCTATTAGTTAGAGCGAAGCTCTGAAGGACAGAGAACTTCCTTTACAACTAAGTGCAGGAGTTGTGTGTTGCGATCGTCACCAAGTTTTAAACCTGGTAGCCTGAGATGCGTCAAAGTTTGATCCCATGCTTTCTTTGCGACCAAGGGAGTCCCAGGAGACCTAAGGGGATTGTAGTGTACGCCATTTTCTCTGTCCCCCCATCCGGCCTTGTCATGACGCAAGTTAAAGAAAAGCCATAAAATTACCTTCTCATTGTAATCTCCCTACTCCCAACATTTCATTTTCTCCCTCCTCCCTATTATGTACCTCCCCCCCTCATTAAAGGTGGTCAACAAGTGTGGGTCTCTTAAAATAAGGTAGCTAAGCTTTGACAACCTTTGCATATAAACAGGTCACCACATTACCGGGAAAAAAACTCCGGCGTCATTCTTGTTTTTAAAAAGTTTACAGAGGAACCTATTAACCAGTGCATTATATGTCACATTAAAAAGATCAATTTCGCTTCGCTAACAGAAAATTTGAAATGAAAAAAATATAGGTTAACCCTTTAAACCCTAATATCAAAATTCAAATTCTCATTTGTTATCTTTATACGTTTTCAATAGAATCCGTTGAAGTATCAATTAGATTCATTTTGTGTGATCATGTCCTCAATTCCCATGACCACTTTGTTTTATAAAGGAGTGATATTACAAAGAGAAATTTGACACTGGTCACTCTTAGAGCTTAAAGGGTTAAGCCGCCCTGTGGGAAAAAAAATCATGCAAGACCTTTTGCAAACTTTAAGACGGAATCCACTAGGAAATTGAGTAATTTTTATTCTCAGTGGACAAAAACCTTGTACTAGAATAATTTAAAGAATATTGAATTCTTTTCGACATTTTTTAAGGCCTAAAGATGTAATTAGTCATCTGTAATAACACCAAAGAACATTTCTCCTGGGAGTCCGAGAAAATAAATGTCAAATTTCAAAATAATTGTGAAAACACAGGTAAATCTCTGTCTCTCTTTCATATGAAGATGTAATTTTGTGAAATTTGACATTCATTTTCTCGGGCTCCCATAAGAAATTTTCTTTGGTGTTATTACAGATGATATATTACATCTCTTGTTATTTGGGCGTGCCCAAAATAGAGTAATCGAGATGGCTTGTTTTGAAGCAAACTTGCAATAGGCACGCAATACGTGCTAACGTAAACAAGGCAAGTAAAAAGGAGAAGCGAGGCGAATGTCAGCCATGCGAACTTCTGTACAAGGTAAGAGGCATGTTGGAAAGAAAGCTCCGCTAGCAAGGTACTTTATCCCACTTTTACGATCTCAAACATTAATCTGAATGTTCAGTATTTTTACCTCATCTAAATTTGGAAGTTTGAAGTCCGTAGATGAAAACTCTTAAAAATATTCGTACTATAACGGGTTTTCGTCGCAATAAGACTTTGAGCGATGCTGAATTGTTCTGAGGTCGAGAGCGAAAGGAGATGTTGCGCAAAAATGTTGTTACTTGCAGCCTAGAAAGATTAAAAGAAAGATGACAAATACATTTAGGAATTGGTGAATGAACTTAAAAGGAATTGGCCTATTGTCGGTACTAAAGGAGCATTTTAATAGATTCACGTGCGTCTTTGCTCGTAAGTGCTAAAGTCACGTATGTGGGAAAAGTGTGGATAAGATACAGCTGGTTTGAGACGTTTATCTTGATGATCTTGTCTTACATATCAAAATGTACGAATCAATATGTGAGGTTTTGGTATGGGGCTTTCGTGAACAATGTGTATTTGATAATGTGTGACATTTCTTTGACGAGAGGATCGAAATGCACCAATCATACAGTCTAGTGAGTCTCTTATTGAAATAAACCACCCATCATGAGGCAGCGTTTATTCGAGGAAAATGGCGTTTAATGGAGGAAATACGGTACGCTTAGTACAACCACGCCCAAATATACGCTCCCACAGAGTCTTGTTGAAATCCGTTTCAGGATTCGACACTTTTATACTAGAAATACGGTTTTAATTTCCGTGTTATTGCTACCACAAGAGTAAAATATTAAAAAAGCCGAGTAACATGAAATAAAATTATTAAAAATTCAACTGTGTGATTGTTGAATTGTGTTTGATTGCTTCCGCCAGTGCAGTACAGTCACCAGTACCAAGTTTGTTGTCTGACAAATCCAACTGTGTTACTGTTGAATTGTGTTTGATTGCTTGCGCCAGTGCAGTACAGTCACCAGTACCAAGTTTGTTGTCTGACAAATCCAACTGTGTTATTGTTGAATTGTGTTTGATTGTTTCCGCCAGTGCAGTACAGTCACCAGTACCAAGTCCATTCACTGACAAATCCAACTGTGTTATTGTTGAATTGTGTTTGATTGCTTCCGCCAGTGCAGTACAGTCACCAGTACCAAGTCCAATGCCTGACAAATCCAACTGTGTTATTGTTGAATTGTGTTTGATTGCTTCCGCCAGTGCTGTACAGTCACCAGTACCAAGGTAGTTCCATGACAAATTCAACTGTGTTATTGTTGAATTGTGTTTGATTGCTTCCTCCAGTGCAGTACAGTCACCGGTACCAAGTTTGTTGCCTGTTAAATCCAACTGTGTTATTGTTGAATTGTGTTTGATTGCTTCCGCCAGTGCAGTACAGTCACCAGTACCAAGTCCATTCACTGACAAATCCAACTGTGTTATTGTTGAATTGTGTTTGATTGTCTCTGCCAGTGCAGTACAGTCACTAGTACAAATTACATTGTCTGACAAATCCAACTGTGTTATTGTTGAATTGTGTTTGATTGCTTCCACCAGTGCAGTACAGTCACCAGTACCAAGTCTATTGGATGACAAATCCAACCGTGTTATTGTTGAATTGTGTTTGATTGCTTCCGCCAGTGCAGTACAGTCACCAGTACCAAGTCTATTCCATGACAAATTCAGTTGTGTTATTGTTGAATTGTGTTTGATTGCTTCCGCCAGTGCAGTACAGTCACCAGTACCAAGTCTATTGGATGACAAATTCATCTGTGTTATTGTTGAATTGTGTTTGATTGCTTCCGCCAGTGCAGTACAGTCACCAGTACCAAGTCCATTCCCTCTCAAATTCAACTGTGTTATTGTTGAATTGTGTTTGATTGCTTCCGCCAGTGCAGTACAGTCACCAGTACCAAGTACATTCACTGACAAATTCAACTGTGTTATTGTTGAATTGTGTTTGATTGCTTCCGCCAGTGCAGTACAGTCACCAGTGCTTAGTTCTTTGCATGACAAATCCAACTGTGTTATTGTTGAATTGTGTTTGATTGCTTCCGCCAGTGCAGTACAGTCACCAGTACCAAGTTTATTATGTGACAAATCCAACTGTGTTATTGTTGAATTGTGTTTGATTGCTTCCGCCAGTGCAGTACAGTCACCAGTACCAAGTTTGTTGTCTGACAAATCCAACTGTGATATTTGAAGAAGCGAGCCAAGAGTACGAGCTAAGAGCAGATGAAGGGTACAACTGTTTTCGTTTTTACATTCTTTAATGCATTCCAAGGCAACTGAGAACCTATCTTCATCCTTTACTTGCTTAGCAATACACGAAACGAAAGCCTTTATCGCTTCTTCCGATTGCGAAGCTAGCATGCCGCATGTGAACAAAAGCACCTGTTTAAGCTTTTTAAAATATCTGTCGTCGGCAATTAAGGTTTCTGGACAAATTTCGTTGTCTAGAACCTGGCAACAGAGGTGAAATGCCGCAAACAGTTCCTGAAATGTTTTATGTAAAAAGCAATAGTTCAGAGATGGTCTCACTTTTTTAGGGCTACACTCAACGGACAAGAAGCCGAATTCAGGTAATTCTTCTGAGCAATTTTTAAACTCGCCTTCTTCGAGGGACAGGTTATTATGAAGCAGACCGTTCCAGGCGATGGAGCCAAGCTGTCTTAGTTGAGTCTTGTATACTTTAGTGAGGTCTTCGTCTTTGGTGTTTGGTAATGTTAATCCTTTCTTTTTCCTATATCTTCTAAGAACACACTCTACCATTTCTAGATACAGCTGTGTACCACTTTCTGCAAAAATACCATCAGAGTCCTCACAAAGAAGACAAAGAAGTACAGTGTTTAAAGGACTTTCTGTCAACTGTTGGAGGTTTTCGTCAGACTTTAGTTTGTTAATAAGCTTCTGGGCCAAATGCGGTTCCGCTTTGAAATACCTGAAAATGAACTCTCGGGCGTCTTCTTTGGTGAAACCTTCAATTTCTAGCAAGGTATCGCAGCACTCACGCACCTCCATCCCAACCTCTTGTCGTGCTGTAGCTACAATGTGACACTTTGGTAGCACTCTTCCTTGAATGACTTCCTTAAACGCTGCAAACATATTGGCAGGCAACTCATCCAATCCGTCAAGTATCAGTAAAATTTCGGGCTGATTACAGCGAATGAATTTGAAGAATTCTTCCTTATCTTCTTTTGTGCAATCTCGAGGCAGAAGCTGGTCATCAATGGCGCCCCAAAGGACAGACTTGAAGATTTCGTTCAGTCTCTCTTTTTCAGATCGAGGGAGAGGTTGTCCTTCGGTGGCCTCCGAAAGGCAAGACTCTATTTCTCGGCATTTAAGCAGTAAAACAGCTTGGAAGTTTGGAAAAAAACTTCCTGAAGGATTTTCTTGTTTGTTCGCTGCCCAATCGTAAGCAAGTTTATTACAGAATGTGGTCTTTCCTATACCTGGCCTCCCTTCAACTAAGACCGTCCTAGGATGAGCGCATTCTTCGTGGGGTTTGAAGATATCTTTCATAGTAACAGTTTCATCAGTCTTTGTTCCCCTTTCCTTCTTTCTGCTCACTATTTTGAGTCTGGTAAAATTGTTATCAAGGCTTAATCGAAACTTTTCCCACCATGGAAAGGGTGCAAACCATCTTTCACGGGTGCTGTAGAGTTGGCGAATGCCATCAACAAATCCAGTTGGGTAAAAACCACCTGAAAATAAAAGATATATCGTGTTTAAGTCGAACCCCCACTTCACAGACACCACCTGAATACGGACATCTCTCTCGTTGTTTTATGGACAGTTTCCTTTAACACTGGCAAGAGCCCTTATATTGTCTCAAAATTCAACCCGCTTTAAACGGACACCTGTGTAAGTAAGCCACCTCTGTAGAGTGCATGGCATATGACTACTAATTCGAGGGTCCTACAGATGTTTCGAGCTCCTCCGAGTTTCCACCGACTTTTCCCCCTTGAGAAAAACAAGTTGCACTCTTTTAAAGCAAAACATTGAAATTATTCCCTTTACACTAAGTCTTAATTGCTTTGTGACGACTCAATCTAAAGGCAGCGAAACGACGATCACGGTTATAATTCTTTTCATGTATTCGCTGATAAAGCAATTTTCAATCTCTAGCGAAAATCACTCTATTACAAGCACAGTCTGTTAATAAAGATCAGCTTAATCAAAACGATGGCGCCGGCAACGAGTGTCACTAAAACTTAAGGTAATTCCCTTGTTTTGCACTGCGCATCACCTACTGCGCATAACATGACGACATCAAAGCTGGTGGTGATTTTCACCAGTCACCTGAAAAGACGTAACGGCCCTCTTTTTAGTTTTAATCGTTTTAATTGTGATTTTGACAACCCTCCCCGGCTAAATGGTGTTGGGCTTAAAACTCGCCCCAGTCCCCGCGCGCAAAATGCCCATTTGAAGCCGGAATTGCCCCTTTTGTTGTCTCTGCAAGGAAAGAAGAACGGTGATTCCCCCTTTTTTTATTGGTTATGGCTAGAAGAAAAAGATATTTAAAGGAGAAAAAAAAATCTGGTTAGTAGAAGTTTTATTATTTTTTTTATAAGAATGACGTAAAATGCCGCATTTGGAGACACAGTATAAACGGTCCAAGTTTTAAATTACTTCCAAGATCGAGCAATTTAAAGTCACTATACTGAAAAATTACAGCCCAGATCAATTAACGGGCTTTAGATTTTAGTATATTTCATAGGTTTTTTTTTGTACGAGAATGATTTTTGACGGTTGTTCCAGCTTCGAATATTCCGTGCGCAACTTGGCAAAAACACATAGAATAACGGGCTCGCGGGGCGAAATCAAGCAAGGTGACCCCATCCATTTACTGGAGATTTTCAATGTACTGACTGTCAATTGGACCAAGTTTTCAAAAAACTTGATAGTACACCCTTGTTAGTTAGACGGGGTCTAGGGTTTATCGTTCATATCCGAGAAGACTAGATTAGACTAGATTAGATTAGACGAGAAGACTAGATTATTAGTCCTCTTTCCAAAGGCAGCACGTTCTCCTCAGATATTTAAAAAACCCTGAGTGTTGGTCCGGCCGGGGCTTGAACCAGCGGCCTCCAGCTCGGCAGACCTGCGCTTAACATACTGAGCTAACCAGGCGTGGTTAATGAAGTGCGGTGGATATGAAGCCCGGCCAACTTCATTGTCATGTTTTTGTTCGCTTTTTTGGACTTGACCGTGCACCTTTCATTGTGAACTAACGGACCAATAGCAACGTCCTATAAATTTATTCAGTCATAATTTGTGAACCAAGACAAAACATTGTACACGCTCAGCGAGTCCTCAACAGAACCTACACACCCGATTGTTTCCATCTTTGATTTTTGCAGGCTTTCAGAACCTGTCTCCTCTACTAAACTAACGGGACCACTTGCACTATTTTCCTTCCCATGACCTGCACATTCAAGAACAAAAATAGCCAGAATTTCAGCCGTCTCCTCGAGTCGCAAACTTTTTTGTTTACGACATTATTAAAACAAGTTGCTTCTTCTTTCGGAAAATGTAAATTACATAACTTGAAAGATGAGTGCCCTTAAATGCAGAAACTAAATTCTGTCACTGAATTGGAAGCATAGATTTCTTCGAGAATCTCTTGATTGATTCTAATTTTCCAACAATTTAAGGTCGAGATTTTGAACATTGAATCTGCTGTTATTGACGGTTCTGTGTAAGCATAGTATTTTTGAATAAAGAAAGAACAATGAAGAAGCAACTAGTTTTAATAATGTAGTAACCAAAAAATACACCATTAAATCTGGATGAAAACGTAATTGTGAAGTGTTTTCATAAAGGCCCATTGGTTTTATGTAATGCTTTAGTTGTGTAGACGCTGTATTTTCAGTCAATTTTTCGCACGTTTCTTCGATAGTTTGCCGATAAAACGCACATGGTTTAAAGAGCAAAAACGGTTGTAAAACTAAAAAGAAACTAATTATACTGTTCAATAAATCTTTGTAATTAGCAATTATTAAATGAATAATAAATGGCTTTATTAAAGTTGCTACATTTTGCATGATGTGCCGTGTGCTTTTGTTCATATTTATTGTTTCAAGGAAATCTGTTAGTCGGTTGCTCTATTCAAACCTGCTGGCTACTTCAGTTTTTATTGCAACCCCTGCTTTAATCTACCCACCACTTAACTGAGGGATTGATATGGCTGTATTGCAGACTCCTTAACAAAAGACTTATCCCACGCAAACGGCGATTATTTTCCTAGCACATTGCAAATCCTCGTGCTCTAGAAGCTGGTTCCGAGTTATGAAGCCCGTCAGACGTATTTCTTATAATATATAGATTTAGCCGGGGCTAAAAGTGAGGCTCCCATAAATAAATTTATAATTCAAATCAAACAATAAACTTGTATTTCACAATTCAGTCAACTTTAGAACACATTCATGTGACTTTTGAGGGAAAGGCTAAGTGATCTTAGAGAAAAATAATTTGCAGACAGCCCAAGAGTGAACCAAATCTTACATCGAGTTGATAGCCTCATGTGTACATCTAAAACTGGCAATCATCTTCGATCACATTTAAAAGCCATAATGGCTCTTGATCACCGTACAGTTATTAGGTCTGGAAAAAAATCAGGCCCAATTGTTTGCGTTCGAGACGTTTAGTTTACAAACTCTTGCCAACAAATCTGGGTGCGTGTAAACCAACCCTTTATGCCATTTATACATCACATCTGAGTTGAAATAGTACTATGAGGCACTGTTTTTATCATACAGACCTCCGACAGAACGCAGTATTTCACAATTTTGCAATACAAATTGCACTCATTCAATATTCTGGACAATCGAAGCATGCGTGGGCCTTTAGCTAAACCGTTAAAAAAATTTCCAAAATCATCTGTACGGCCAGCCGGTTCTCATTTTTGCAGGGCGAGATGTGGTCGAGTGTTTGAATAAACATTAATACAGTTACGCTTCAACATAATAAAGAATTTATTATGTTTATTTTTTATTTAATGGTTTTATCGATGGGTAATCTTCAATTTTGAAAAGCGTTTGATTCGCGGATATATATATATATATATATCCGTTTAGCGGATAGCCTGTTTTGACAGCTGTCAATTGATCACATAATTGATGTCCAATATGTGTGCATTATCAGTTTTCCTGCGCTCCCAAACTGACTAGAAAGTATGAGATTAAACATTGATCGCAATCTAGTAAAACAATAAACTGGTCAGCGGACAGCTTCCAAATAAATCACGTCACCTCGATGACTTGACATATGAACACGCGATATGCTCATGTGATACTGGTCAGTGGCTATCCTGTTTTGACAGCTGTCAATTTGTATTGTAATTTGTATTGTAAAGCAGTAGCAGTTTATGCAATGTGTTACTCTCTTATTAATCCTTGTGGATACTGAACTTAAGGAACTTTATTTGCCCTTGTTAGTAACCGGATCTACACTGTACAATGTGATGGGTGTGAAAACACATCTATCAGTATCAGTGAAGCTGAGATAAACCTTACTCTCCGGGCTGTAACCACTTATGTCCTATGTTGCAATTTGGCTCCAAGCATGTCTGCATTGAAGATGTGCATATTTTCAAAGATTGTCATAAACAAACACTATTTTTGTTGTGGATTGGGACATACTGTATAAGCTGTGTGGTTCGGAAAACAAGTGGAGTAAAGGATTTGTCCTCTCTGGTAAGATATGATGGCAGTTCTTTAGCTGCAGTAAGGCATGTTCAAAGTATCATACCTGTCGTACGACCACGCCCAAATATACGCTTCCACAGCGTCTTGTATACACTTCTAAAACGCTGGTGTACACCTTGATCATGGAGAACTCTTTTGCTTGAACCTAAAGCTTCACTTCTAGCACCTGCAGGATCACTGCTTGCCCCTTGCTGAACTTTAGATTTGCCTAAAAAAAAAACAACAAACAAACAAACAAAAACATGTAATCATTTCTTATAAAATTATAACCAATTATTTCGGCAAAATTCATGCCCAGTTCATAGCCTGGGGCCAGGTTCTTTAGTGAGGGAAAAGGGCTATAAACTGAAAGTGGGGAGCGAGGGGAGGAAAGTTGATTTCTTGCAATCTAATTTAATACTTCATACTTGTTGTGCCATCTTTTGACTCGAATATTCGATTTGTGTACTTTCACGTTAAAGGTGCGCGTGCGCAGGTATATTTTCCCATCAAATTTTTTATTTATTTTGTAGCCCGAATAGACTTCTTTAGCTTGTATGTTTTGTTTTCTAATAGAGGTCCCAGAGGAACTTGACCCTTTGTCTCTTCATAAATTGTGCGTAGATATCCGGTGAACACGATGTAGTTAGAAAGAATTAGTTCTCTAGAGTATTATCACATGACTTATATTGGGAAAAAAAAACATACAGGCTAAAGAGGTCTATTGCTCGAACTCCTTCCTTGTTTTTTTGGGAATATCATGAAAGATAAACCCTCTTAACTCGAAAGAGGGTAGCTACACCGAGAGCATAATCATGTATACTTTGATCTACTTACTAGCTTATCACTTTAAAAAAATTTCTAAAAAATGGCAAAAATCCGAATGTTGGGTGGAAAAATGGTCATCAAGAAATGAGGATTTTGAAGACAAGAAATGAAGGGAAAGACTGAAAGTCCTAAATAAAGCAGCTAAAACCTACGTACAAAAGAGGAACTTGGCAAGGTAGCCTCAACAGTTAGCAAGCCAAGTCTGGAGCAGATTTGTGACCTTAAAAATTGGACGAAAAGTTTAGCCGTGTCTATATCAGATATAAAAGACACATTAAACATTAATTTCTTTGGTTTTGTCTTTATGAATTATTAACGATTTCCTAAAGCTGTCGTAAGCGACCACTCCGTATTGTTTACATTGCAGTCGCTTACGAGAGCTCATTTCCGACCAGCTCTAGTTACGACCACTTTTTCGAATTTCCCGGGTGGTCGCGTAAGAGAGCTTTGATTGTGTGTTCCATTGTGGACTTTCACCAATTCCCCCGTAGAGCCCTTTTTGTTGTTTTCAAATTCAACCCGCTTAAAACAAACAAATAATGACGCGAACACTGTTTATAGTCCTTTAAGTGCAGAACTTATCTGCAGATCTTACCTGTTCCTTTATCACTGCTTTCTTGTCCGGCGGATGTCAAGGCATCTAACTTTTCTCTAATGGCTGTTATTTCACCTTTAACCTTCTCAAATTTTTCTCTGTCTAGGGATACAAATATAAGCAAAACTTCCGTTAGTTGAAAATATACTAAGTATTGAAAAAGGTAAAGGGCGGCGTGGTTGCCTAATGGTTAGTGATGTGAACTTTGGATCGAAAAGAGTTCCGGGCTGAAGCCCTGGCGGCAGTCACTGCGTTGCATTCAGTGTGCCTCATTCCACCCAAGTGTATACATGGGTACCAGCGAATTTTATGCTAGGGGTAAAAATGCCTTGGACTAGCATCCCATCCATGAAGTGGCAGAAAAATTCCTCGCCGTGTCAATGAATACCGGGACAAGCTCTGGCCGGATGGCCCAGTTTGCCTCGAACGCAGAGGATTGAAACTCAGGGACCAGTTGTTATTGCAATCTCACGATTATGGGGATTTTCCTAGCACATCGCAAAGCCTGTCATTCTCCTCAAATTTGTTTGTCAAAAGACGTAAATTAACTCAAAATCTTCATTGCTTGAAATACTAGAATACTAATACTGCCCATATGCAAATTGCCTTCATTTGCTAAAGTTTTCAATTTCTCGCCCATGTTTCCTAGTTCGCTGTGATCTCTTCGAGGTCTTCTCTGATTTTTTCTGGGGAAGACATTCATTGTAAGTTGAATAGTACAATTATAACTAGACTGTAAAAAAGTCGTTTTGTTTTCTTAAAATCGGTATAGTGTAGCGTGCGCGCGAGCCTTTTTCAAACTCACTCCAACAGACCTTTTGTTTGGGCGTACTTGAATACGCAAAAATACGGACTCCCAGAGACAATAGGCAAGGTCCAGCCTCTTGACGTTTAGCCTGTTCACAGACCCTCTATTTTCTCTTTACAGGTCATCACGCGCGCTTATGCAATTAAACACCGCAAGTTCTCTTGACAAAATGGCCGGAGGGCAAGCTTGGCAAAAAATCTCTCCGGCATCGATGAAAGGATGCCAATCCTGATCACTATTCGCTCGTTTGTCAAATGTGTTATTGCTGTCCCAACGACTGGGGAACGTTATAATGAAATTAACATTAGCATCAATCCGTCACTCCAGTGACAATGAGGACCTAATATGGTTCTATGACGAAAGCGACAAAGAAAGATAAATGCAAACTTACAAAAGAAAAATGAACGCTAGATACTTTATGGCAACTTCGTCTGAAAAAACTTTTATCAGTTCAATTGAAATGTTAGGTTCCTGTTCAAAATATAACAATAAAGCTTGTTCGATATTAGGCACTGATGGATGGTACAGTAAATGAATGCATATTGCTTCATAAAGGGCAAGAAAAGAGGAAGGTCTGAAAAATGGAACTTTACGGTATCAACAGACAAGAGCTTCCCAAGAATGTTGGAAACAAGGGAACATGTCCACTCACGTTTAAGGGTCAATGGATAAGAAAAGCATTGATTTCCTGCTTTGGAAGGATGTTCGATCAATATGTTTTTTTCCATCAGGCCTTTATTGGACAACACTTGAGCTATTTCTCCTGTCTCTCAGCTGTTCTGTTTATTATCAAAAAATGCACATAATGCACCCAAAATTTTGCATAAGCTTGGACTTCAATTTGTGTGCAACGACTGCAACACCCGGGAGAAATTGGGAAAAAATGGTTACAAAAAATAAAGCAAAGTGCAAACAAAGTGTATTATTGGCAATACAAAAGTTGCGTATAAGCCCTGTAGATACATGCAATATAGGAGGACATGTAAACCTATCTTTACTGCTCATGAGGCAAGTTGTCAATAACACCTCAAAGGTTCGAGAGTTTCTTATCATGAGTGTGTGGTCGCTTCATGTTCTTTAAGTAGAGGAAAAGAAGGTAAGGGCAATTACTTAAGAAGTGCTTAAATCCATGTAAATAAAAATAAGATTGAAAATGAAAGTATAGGGAAAACTTGACTCGTTGGCTTGGGGATAAGTATTTATATGTAAACCAAACAGTATTAATTGCATGTCAACGTAAGTTCTTACGTCAGGCTTGCATTATGATGCAAGGTAAATTTTGTGGTTCAGTTTTGCCCTTGTTCAAAATTTTGTTTTCAGCAAAAATATCAAGTTTTTGTGTATGGTAATGTACGATACTGAGCACAAAAAAGAAAATGAAAACTGATCACACAAAATGAGAACATTTTATATGACTGAGGAGGTCGTAACTCTTATTCTGTCAGGAGTTAAGAGGACTACCCTACTGATTTTCATAACAACTGGGATTCCCCCACCCAACAGACTGAGTCATCTTATAGAAGGTGTCTTAATTTTAGAGGGGAATAGATTTTTAAAACCTTTTAAAGGCCAACGTACCTTCAAGTTTGTCTCGTGAATTATCGCCGTCTTTCTTCAGTTCCTTTAACAATCCTTAAATGAAAGAATAGGTACAATAAGATAATGAAAAAAACACAGTTCAAGTTGCTAAATACCAAATGTTTGTTTTGTTTAAACACCTTAACTCTGTACTGTTATGGGGGGTCTAAATTTAAAACAAATCGGATTTGATCTCAAAACATTGCAAGTGATTTTGGTGAGTTTTGTCTTGGGTGGTTATTTCTGTCTTGGGGATTAGAACTTGCGTCAAAGTCTTAAGACTTACAAACGAGGTCTCCGCATCTTTGACCCTGTTACTGAATTTGCAACCCCTTAATTCCTGATATAATCAGTTGAACATGTTGGCAAAAGAGACTACATTACATGCGAACGTAAAAAGTCATAGACATTAGTAGTGTTTTGCATATTTACATCCCTTTTTGGGGTTTGTCTCATTTTTCAGGGGACCAATCTAAACAGCCACTTTTGATAGCAAAAACTATAAACTCTAAACTGTGAATAAACCTTTAAAGGCATACCATTTTAATAATTATTTTATAGTCAGATGATATAAAATTTTGTGCAGGTCATAAAACTTCGTGTCAAGCCGTGTGTGTCTACACTTAAAAAAGATGATGATAAGGAGATGATGGCAGACATTGCAAGTGTCACCTTATTACTAGCAGTCTCAGAAGAAAGACTGCAACAGATTATGGAAGCCAAAGAAGTAGATTCCGTGTTTAGGCAGATCACAACTTACTGCTTCAAGAAGTGGCCTGACAAGCACTCATTAATAAAAAAGGATGCCGTAAAAACCAACTGGCAGTACAAGTGGAACTCTCTATTGCACAGAACCTGGAGGATTCAAGAGGATCGTCATTCCCACCTCCGTGTGATTAGAAATCCTCGCAAAGATCCATAAAGGACACTACAGGATTGCAAAATACCGAGAGTGTGGTGCCACGGGAAAGCAGAGATGACCAGGAACTAGTGCAACAATCCAGAGATGCGCACTACACATAGACAAGAGGCCTGAACAGCATATTGCGGCACTTCTATTGCTCCTGCCAGAAGGTGGCTTCAGTCCTCCTCGAATTGAAAGGCATGGACTACCTGATACATGTAGCTTTTGACTACTTTTCAAGGTATGTAAAAGTGGCAGCCATGAAAAAAACAACAAGTCAACTGAGATCATTGGGGCACTGAGCGCCATATTTGCCACACGGTACAAGAGATCCCCGAAAAAGTGTGATCTGAACAAGTTTTTCAGTTTGACATATCACCAGTTGTTCCAAAGAATAAATAAAGGATTTAAACACACCACTAGTACTCCAAGATTTTCCCCCAGCTGAATAGAGAAGTCAAGCGTAAAGTCTGTACAGCCAAGAACATCTTAAAAAAGAAAAGGACCCTGGAAAAGGGCTGCTCGCTTACAGATCAACGCAACCAGCATGCCAGTACCTTCCCCCCAAGCTGCTAATGGAAAGGCAGAACGGAAAAAGTGTACAAAAACATTTCACACTCAGCTTGATCCAAGGTGGCCTGATCTGCAATCACTGTGAGCAAAATGGACAATTAAGTACGCTAAAGCGCCTGTAGTCCTCTTTCAACAGCAGGCACAGAGCCCTTCCTTTGAACCCAACAGATTCCGGAACAGAAGTTTACATCAAGGACCTCCAGCGCCTGGATATCTCGTTGTAATAGCTGCAGAGAAAGCTCACTTGTATGAGGTGAAGACACTCACCAGCACCATAAGGAGAAGAAACTGTGTACACCTAACACCATTGCCAAAGCAAAAACAGCACCAACCTACACCAAACAAGACAAACACTTCAACAACTGTCACAACAGACATTGCCGATGCTAAAGTACATTGTAAATCTACAAGCACTTACCCATAACAAAAAAATACCAGTTGGGTAGAGAATTTTAAAAGGTGACATAATACTATGCTTATTGCATAGTTACATTTTTTTCAGTGAATACTCGAATGTATGGAGTATGTGGCGCTACTTTCAGCATTAGGATTTCTGACTTACAATACTGCATGTAGATATATCAGGTCATTAAGTCCTCTATACATATTTTAACTTCAGGTCATATGATTTGTAATTCCAGGATACAATACATTCACTCTTGCTTGTACCTCATATGAGGCAATGGTCACTTAGATCGATCCCCAAGTTGGCCAGAGTAGAGAGGTTCCCTATAAATTCTCAAGATGCAACTATTTTGTGATCTTATTTATACCTATAAAACGCTGGTCTACACCTTGATCATGGAGAACTCTTTTGCTTGAATCTAAAGCTTCACTTCTAGCACCTGCAGGATCACTGCTTGCCCCTAGCTGAACTTTAGATTTGCCTTAAAAACAAACAAACAAACAAACAAAAACATTCAATCAATTCCTATAAAATTATAACCAATCATTTCGGCAAAATTCATGCCCACTCCATAGCCTGGGGCCAGGCTCTTTAGTGAGGGAAAAGGACAAATAACAGGATGAGTTTGAAGAAAAAGGTAAACTGAAGGGGGGGGGGGGGAGGGGAGGACTGAGGTGGGGAAGAAAGTTGATTTCTTGCAATCTAATTTGATAGTTCATACTTGTTGTGCCATCTTTTGACTCGAATACTCGATTTGGGTACTTTCACGGCAAAGGCGCGTGTGCGCGAGTATATTTTCCCATCTCATATTTTTGGCATTTTGTAGGCCAAATAGACTTCTTTAGCTTGTATGTTTTTTTTTCCGAATAGAGGACCCAGAGGAACTTGACCCTTTGTCTCTTCATAAGATTGTGCGTAGTTATGCCGTGAATAAGATATAATTAGAAAGAAACAGTTCTCTAGAGTATTATCACATGACCTGTGTTGGGAAAAACAAAACATAGAAGCTAAAGAGGTCTATTGCTCGAACTCCTTCCTCGTCTTTTTGGTGAATATCATGAAAGATAAACCCCCTTAACTCGAAAACGGTCACCTACGCCGAGAGCATAATCATGTATACTTTGATCTACTAGCTTATCAGTTTAAAAAAATTTCTAAAAAATGGCAAAAATCCGAATGTTGGGTGGTAAAATGGTCATCGAGAAATGAAGATTTTGAAGACAAGAAATGAAGGGAAAGACTGAAAGTCCTAAATAAAGCAGCTAAAGGCTACGTGCAAAAGAAAAACTTGGCAAGGTAGCCTCAACAGTTAGCAAGCCAGGTCTGGAGCAGGTTTATGAAAAGGGAGGGTTGGAGGCGTCTGGTATGGCAAAAAAAGCTCTGCTCAGTCCACCAAGCACCGTTAACGTTCAGCGCGCTCGTCTCGAATTTGTAAAGATATACTAAAGCCTCACTGTGGAAAGGCTTTCTTTTTTGGATGAACGCCCAAAATACATATACATATATTTTTTTTCAACTACGTAATCTAAGAAATGATATTGTTTGGGGGTCGAAAAGGCTCTTCCGTACCAGGTGATAAAAAACCTCAAAATGGAACATCTGGGCCTCTACCGGCGCTACATGACTTATCCAACTCGATGCCGCAACGTCTTTACGGAATGTGATAAAAAACAAAGGGCATGCTGGTTACTGAACTTCTGAATACAAGTACCCGATAGAGCAATAAACATCTTTTAGAAATTTCATGTAAAAATAAAGTTTTGATCAAAAGTTGTAGCGCATGATATTAGAGGAACGAACTTTTGGGACACCCTGTAGTGCAGTGCAAATTTAGCTTACTTCGAGTCATTGGGTAAGTTTCAATGAAATTTAGATCACTGGAAAGAAAATTTAGTTCGAGTTAGCGAGTCATCTGAGTAAAAATGACTGACAAGTGGGGAGAAATCCAAGGGAAATGGGAATTAAGGTTGATTTCCACTGACGCCTTTTTGGCTACGCACGTTAACGCACGTAAATTTTAATCAGACGTAAATAAAATAGAGGCAAGATAATGAGTGCTGAGCTTAAACGAGAAGTTGAGCGAAGTTCAATTTTACGCGCACGAGCGACCTTTCATGTATTGTCTCTATTTTATTTACGAACGTAAATTTTACGCACGTATGCACGTAAAAATTACGCGACACTGGAAATCAACCCTTGGTTCGAGTTATCGGGGTTCTACTGTAGTTGTTCTTATCTCTTACCATATTCTAATTCTAATTGTATAATCTGCAAAGGGTGTATCCCATCACGGCTCAGTTATTCTGATGACATTCCTGTTTGATTCATCAGGAAAAGTTTTTGAAGAATACTTCTGGAGTAAAATAACACTGATCGACATTTATTAACCGGTATCTACCTTTGCAATAGCCAGTACATTCTATATTATGTTATATAATGATCTTTGTAAACATAAATCAAAATCCAATAATACAGTCGAAGCTCTCCTTGCGACCACTCTCGAAAGCGACCAGCTCTAGTTACGACCACCTTTGTGAAACCACGTTTGAACTGCGACTTACACTTTGTAATGAAAAGCTCTCGTTAAGCGACCAATCCCATAAGCGACCGCGACCACTTTTGGAATCATGTACTTAACTGGACTTTTCCTTTGTTTTTTAGCTCTCGTAAGCGACCACTCAGCGGCCACGTGACTCAGAGTCTTATTCATATAAATCAACACTTAAATGAAACTGCACAGTGCGCTAATGATCTAAAAAATTGGACGTAAAGTTTAGCTGTGTCTTTATCAGGTATAAAAGACACTCATTAAACATCAATTTCTTTCGTTTTTTTCTTTATGAATTATTAATGATTTTCTGAAGCTCTCGTAAGGGACTACACCGTATTGTTTACAATGCGGTCGCTTACGAGAGCTCATTCCCAACCAGCTCTAATTACGACCACTTTTTCGAATTTCTCAGGTGGTCGCGTAACTGAGAGCTACAACTGTGTGTTCCATTGCGGACTTTCGCCAATTTCCCCGTATGGCTCTTTTTGTTGTTTTCTAAATACAACCCGATTAAAACGGCCAAGTGATTGACGCAGACACTGTTTATAGTCCTTAAGTGCAGAACTTATGTGCAGATCTTACATGTTCCTTGATCATTGCTTTCTTGTCCCGCTGATGTCAAGGCATCTAACTTTTCTCTAATGGCTGTTATTTCACCTTTAATCTCCTCAAATTTTCCTCTGTCTGGGGATAAAAATTTTTAGCAAACTTCCGTTAGTTGAAAAATACTAAGTATTGAAATAGGTAATGGGTGGCGTGGTTGCCTAATGGTTAGTGTGAACTCTGGATCGAGAGTTCCAGGCTCAAGCCCTGAGGCAGTCACTGCGTTGCATTCAATGTGCCTCATTCCACATAAGTGTATACATGGGTACCAGGGAATTTAATGCTACGGGTAAAGATGCCTTGGACTAGCATCCCATCCATGGGGTGGCAGAAAAAATTCCTCGCCGTGTCAATGAATACCGGGACAAGCCGGATGGCCAAGTTTGGCTCGAACGCACGGGATTAAAACTTGGGACCTTTTGTACCTGTAATCTCACGATTATCGGAATTTTCCTAGCAAATCGCAAAGCCTGTTACTCTCTTCAAATTTTTCTGTCAAAAGAAGTAAATTCACTCAAAATCTCCATTGCTTGAAATACTACAATACTAATACTACCTATAGGCAAATTACCTTCATTTGCTGAAGTTCTCAATTTCTCGCCCATCCTTCCTAGTTCGTTTTTGATGTCTTCGAGGTCATCTCTGATTTTTTCTGGGGAAGACATTCATTGTAAGTCGAATAGTACAATTATAACTAGACTGCAAAGAAGTCGGTTTTTTCTCAAAATCGGTAAAGCGTAGTGTGCGCGCGAGCCTTTTTCAGAGCCTCGCTCCAGACCTTATGTTTCCGCGCACTTGAATACGCAAAAATACGGACTGTTTTGCAGTCTAAATTACAACAAGAAAAAAGTATTGAGAAAGATTATTATCTCTTCAGCAAAAAAAAAAACGTTCAGTGTCTTTTTAATTGTGTCATGCAGTAAATGAAATGAATTTTATGACTCAAAATTTGTATTACAGTAGAGATTGGCAAGTAGCAGCCTCCGTTACTTTCGGAATTAGCAGGCCAGAGGGGCCGCAACCTTTGGGAGGCCGTAACTTTCAGATAACCGTTACTTCCGGATGGCTAAAATGTGACATTAATTAAATAAACAAATTGACCACAACTGCGCAAAAAGCATAATGTAGCTTTCATCCTCAGTGAATTCTCTCTGCTCCGTAACTTTAATTTCTCGACGTTCAGGATCATGTAAGAATACTCTTGCCTTAGTCCCACCAGAGACAAAAGGTAAGGTCCAGCCTATTGACGTTTAGCCTGTTCGCAGACCCTCCATTTTCTCTTTAGAGATCACTGAGCGCGCTTATGCAATTAAAAACCGCTGGTTCTTTTGACAAAATGGCCGGAGGGCAAGCTTGGCAAGAAATCTCTCCGGCGTCGATGAAAGGATACCATTACTGATCACTATTCACTCGTTTCTCAAATGTGGTATTGCCGTCCCAACGACTGGGGCACGGTATAATGAAATTAACACTAGTATCAAATGGTCACTACAGTGACAATGAGGACCTAATACGGTTCTATGACGAAAGCGACGAAGAATGATAAATGTAAACCTACACATGTCGAAGAACAATGAACCCTAGATACTTTATGGCAACTTCGTTTGAAAAAACTTTTATCTGTACATTGAAACGTTAGTTCTTGTTCAAATTATAACAATAAAGCTTGTTTGATTTTAGGCACTGACGGATGGTACAGTGAATGAAGGCATATTGCTTCATAAAGGCCAAGAAAAGAGGAAAACTCTATGATATCAACAGATGAGAGGAATATGTCCATATACTTTTAGGGGCCGACAGATAAGAGAAACATTGTTTTTCTCCCTTGAAAGGATATTCGATAAGTGTAATGTGTTTTTTTTGTTTTGTTTTGTTTTTTTTTTTCATCAGAACCTTATTGGCAGGGTGCAAAGAAAATCATTTTTACAGCTTGCCATTCGGGCAAGCTGAAGCTAGCATTTACTAGCCAAGATGTCATTTCAACTAGCCCCAAAAGCTTTTCGTCGAGCAGAATTGATTTCACACTTCTTCTGTTATTCGAATTCCTCAAAGAACATCACTTGCCTGTCGGGCAAGTTAAAAACAGATTTCACTAGCCCGATAGCAAAATCCACTAGCCCCGGGCTATCGGACACTACTTTCTTTGCACGCTGATTGGACAACACTTGTGTTATTTCTCTTGTCTCTCACTCAGTCAGTTGCAATGTTGTGACTTGGTTGCTACAGGACTGAGGCCTTGAGTCAATTTTGCTCTTCGTAAACTAACTGGACACCTGTTTGTTACATGGAAAAAACGAAAAAAAGGAAAGGAAAGTGTACTGGTCAGAAGAGAATAAAAAGTAATAAACAGTTTGGAATACCGGGAAGAAAACAGTGAGCCGATCCGCATAGGCTGAAAGCAGCTTGATATAAAATTGTTTGTAAAATGCGCAGGTTAGAATGTGACACAGCTTCTATAAGGTACAGCCAAGGTGGCTTCTTGTCTTTTTATAACAAAGTTTATAAGTAAACATACCTTTTTCTTGGTTTGCTTCCTGTACCGGATCTGCTGTCAAACGTTCTAGTTTGTCCCTGATTTTTCTCTCACTTTCGAGGATCTGATCATTCATGTTCTTTAGCTGTTCTGTGTAATATCAACATTAAATATCCATTCACCACTTTTGCATTGCCCATAATGCATCTTGTTTGCCCCCCTCCAAATTCTGCATACGCTTGGGCTTCAATTTGTCTTCGAACGACTGTAACACCCAGGAGAAATTGGGAAAAAATTGTTACACAAACCAGAGCGCAAACAAAGTGTATTATGGGCAATACAAAAGTTGCGAATAAACCCTGTAGATACATGCCATAGGGGGATATGTAAGAGTATCTTTACTGCTCCTCAGGCAAGTAGTGACAATAACACCGCAAAGGTTCGAGAGTTTCTTATCATGGGTGTGATAATGGGTGTGTGCCACACACTGTGTGGTCACTTGATCTTTAAGTAGAGGAGGAGAAGGCGTGCGCGGTTACTCGGGAAATGCCACGTAACAAAAATAAAAAAAAAATAGAACCAGTACAACAGAAACAACATCAGACTTAAATCCATCAGAATAAAAATAAGATTAAAAATGAAAGTTTAAGGAAAACTTGACTCGTTGGCTTGGGGATAAGTAATGTATACGAGACGCAAACATTTTTAATTGAACGTCACAGTACACGTTCTTGAGTTATATTTGCATTATGATAAAAGGTAAATTTTGAGGTTCAATTTTATCCTTGTTCAAAATTTAGTGTTTCAAAATGGTAGTTTTTGTTTTAGTTCCAATTTTTGTGTATGGTAATGTACATGTACGATACTGAGCTTAAAACAAAGAAAATGCAAATTGATCAGGCTAAATGAGAACATGTTTTTTCACTGCAGAGGGAGATGAAGAGTTAAGAAGTCGACCATACTGATTGTAATAACGACTGAGAGTCCCCCCCCGCCCCCCACCCCCACCCCAACGGACCGAGTCACCCTAACGAATGTCTCTTAAAGTGCTTGAGCACAGTTTTGTGGGCGGTCAGCGGTAACTCGTGTGACGGCGTGCGTTTCAAATAAGACACACAAACATGGCGGCGAAAAAGCAGTGGTACACAGAAGAGGATTTCTCAAAATCTACTCATTAAAATTTTGTGGTATTTGGCAGAGTTTTTACTTTTTACGTATTTTAAATAATAAGAACTTTAAAATGAAGGTTGAACAGACAATTTTGTGACACGTTTAATAATTACAGAACAATTACATTATTGAATATCTAAAAACCTGTCTGTTAAAATTTGGTCAAATAAGTTTCAAATGGTAATGATTAACTATAGTAAGCTGTGTGCAAGTTTATAGGGAAATCTAATGAGCGAATTTTATGTAAACTAAGCAAAAGTGAAATTTTAAGGTTGTATTCAATCGTTCATGTTGCCATGGAAACTACGAAAACGACAAATTTTCCCTGTCAATCAAAATCTTTCATCAGTATATTTTTCACTTGCCAAGTTTCAGCTTGTGAGCTGCAACCTTTCTCTCGCCATGATTTGGCAAATGAACACACTCACAAACAGCCAAAACTGTGTTCAGCCACCTTAATTTTACTAGGGAATTGATTATTAAACCCTTTTAATGGCCAACATACCTTCAAGTTTGTCTCGTGAGTTATCGTTGTCTTTCTTCAAATCCTTTAACAATCCTTAAATTAAAAAAAATAGGTAGAATAAGAAGTCAGCTACTACAAGTGGAGCAAACACAGTTAAAGTTGCTCTTTACTAAATGTTTGAGAAGTTTAAACACCTTAACTCTGCACACTATTATGGGGGTCTAAATAACAAAATCTGATTTGATCTCCAAACATTGAAAGTGATTTTGGTGAGAACTACGGTTTGTCTTGTCTGGTTATTTCTGTTTCGGGAATTAAAACTTGCCTCAAAGTCTCAGACTTATAAAGAAGGTCTCGGCATCTCTGATCACAACCCCTTCCTGATATAATGAGTTGAACATGTTGGGAAAAGAGACTGCATTACTTGCAAAGGTCAAAATTATTGGTAATGTATTGCAGATTTAGATCCCTTTTTTTAGTTGCCTAATTTTTCAGGGGACTACTCTAAACAGCCATGATTAATAGCAAAAACTATTAACTATAAACTGTAAATGAACCCTCAAAAGGGTACCATTTTAATAATAATTTAATGGTCAGATGACATAAAATTTTGTTGAGCTCATAAAACTCCGCGTCAAGCCGTGTCTACAATTAAAAAAAGTTGATGGCACCCCCATTGTTCCTGGCAGAAGGTGGCTTCAGTCCTCCATGAATTGAAAGGCATGGGCTACCTGGTAGCTTTTGACTACTTTTCAAGGTATGTGAAAGTGGCAGCCATGGAAAAAACAACAAAGTCAACTGAGATCATCAGGACACTGAGGGCCATATTTGCAACAAAGTACAAAATCGAGAACCCCCAAAAAGTGTGATCTGAACAGTGCTTTCAGTTTGAATTTGCCAGGTTTGCCAAGTAATAACTAAAGGATTTAAACACACCACTAGTAGTCCAGAGATAACTAAAGCAGCAGTCATCTTTCAACAGCAGGTAAAGAGCCCTGCCTTTGAACCCAACAGATCCTGGCACAGAAGTGTACATCAAGGACCTGCTGAGCCTGGATGTCTCGTAGTAAAAGCTGCAGAGAAACCTCACTTGTATGAGGTGAAGAGACCCAACAGCACTACAGTCAACTCTCTCCAAGATGGACACTTTTGGGACCGGCGCTAAGTGTCCATCTTAGAGAGATGTCCGTCTTATAAAGAGTCAAAGAAAGGGAATAAGCAAAGGCAGGGACCAACTCTAGGTGTCCATTTTACAGAGGTGTCCGTCTTATAGAGGTGTCCGTTAAGAGAGAGTCGACTGTATAAGAAGAAGAAACTGTGCACACCTAGCTAACACCATTGTAAAGCAGAAACAGCACCAACCTACACCACAGAAGACCAAGACTTCAACAACCATCACAACTGACATTGCTAATGCGGATCATTATACCTTTCTGGGAAACTACCCACCTACCCCTCCCCAAAGCCAACATTAACACTTGCTTCTCATTCAGGGCAAAATGTTGGCTTAGGGGTGGGGTAAGTCGCCAGTTTCCCAGAAATGTATAATGATCGGCTAATGCTAAGGTAAATCTACCAGCACTATACCCATAACAAAAAATTTCTGTTGGGTAGAGACAATGTGACAATTCCATACAAATCCTTCAAAAATTGGCTTGGTTCATAAGATTAGGAACCAGGTAAGATTTAGAAGGATTTGTATGGATGTCATCGGAGCATAACTGGGCTAATATCTCAGAGACAATCTGCCCCAAATTGCTAATTTTTGGCGAGTAGGCGTCTTGGACATTGTTCTTTTAGAATATCTTAACAAATCCCATAATTTCACAAATTTCATTTTCTATGATGTCACACTTTGGTACTCTATTGGGGGCTGGGTCAACTTGTCTCGGGGGGTCCAATGAAATTCTGGGGGGAGTGATAAAAGGAGAGTCTCCAGATTGTAGATCTCCAGAGGTTGGCATCTCTGCATTTCATCCATTATACATATCTTAACTATAGTTGATCTGATTTGTAATTCCAGGACTGATCTGTGATCTTATCCATTCAATCTTGGTTTTTCAAAGTCATTACAGTCTACTCATTATGTCATATGTGTTGCACTGCACCTGTTTTATCACTTGTACTGGTTAAAATTTTTTGCGCTTCATGCTCAATTTTAACTAATGATAAACCAATTCTGTTCTTATTTTGAACATTACTTAAACTGATTCCTGTAACCAAAAACTGTGTATCACTTGTCAGTCAGGACAATCTGAAAGTGCATCATCTGTAGCTGTGGCTGACCTCTTAGTTAAATAACATTTGAATTTGCATATTAGCACATATTTTTTACCATACTTGTAATAATAATTAGTTATTCTTTAGTTTATCTCTATTTATTAATTTTTATTGTAAATAATAAATTATTACTATTTATCATTGTCTGAATTATAAAATATGTATGAAGATGCTCGATAGTGGGAACACAATAAAGTCTACAGTGTATTATACATGTAGTATTGGTATTTCATTTATCCACAGTAAAAATTCTTGGTGCATTTTCAACTTTAAGTTTCTTCAACTTATGTATCACTTAACCACGTTTGCACCGGAATTTTATAACTTTTTAACTAAATTATTATAAATTCGTGAATATCAGTCTAAATATCAGTGTCTCTGGAACTAAGCAATACTAAATTTGTGTGAACCTTCCCTGTCTTGAAAATGATTGTAGATCTTAAAATACATTTTTAACACTCATAGCATCCCTATTTTAACTTTTTATTTTGTATTTGGAATGTTCTTTTCACGTCCACAATTAGACTAATACTCTGACTCTTAAACATAAAGTTCGATCATTCATTTGATTACCTTCAATCTCATCAAGTCTGTCCTTGCTGCTATCATCATCTTTCTTCCACTCCCTCAGTAATTGTTGGTAGTGTTGCTCAATGACAGGATCCATGCTTTCAGTCTTCAGTCTATTGATAGCGGCAGAATCCGCACCCAGTCCTACCAGTGCATAACTTATATCCTGCCAATAGGA
>NC_133201.1:39083437-39113437 GCF_958299795.1 Porites lutea
TGATGGACAGAGAATTGAAGAAATAACAAAAAGAAGATAGCTACACTAACAGTCACCTCATGCAGCTCACAAACTGGGGGGTTTGCTTCGTTATCTGATAATTTCATTGTATCATTTTCAAAATTGTTGAAACTTTACTTGAGCGGAAACACGGCAAACATAAAACAGCTTTTAAGGACCGAAAAGTTTTAAAGTTATCGAGACTTTCGAGAAACGGGCCCCTGGATCGAAAAGGCTCGCCAGCAACGAGTGGACTTTCCGACAGACTTCAACCTAACCAATGAACACGTCCTGCGTGGTTGTAAAATTCCTGGTTGTTTCTTGTTTGTGGGCCACAGTGAGTTACAGCTGTAATAATGATACATTCGACACACTTCCCAATAAGAATACCGTAAAGATATCTTAAGCATCTTACATTTTTGTCGGCTTGATGACACGTCCCATAGCTAAATATACGCTGTCGATCGCAAGCTCAGCTCGGGAAAGTAAACAGTTCGAGATGAATAAGTCACGCCACGTGTTGTTATTTCGATTCCCCTGCCCGTCTTTTCGGTCACAAAATAATGATAGTAAGCACAGATCAAAGAAAGAATTGTGAGAGAGGCGTTCACTCGAAGATAAAAAAGATGCTGATTAATCAAATTGCACGAGCTGGAACGAGGAAATATGCTCAGTCGTATGCTCAGTCGTATGCTCTTTTTTGAAATATCAAATTTGCATAGTAAAATTCCTTGTTGTTTAGTGTTTGCAGGGCAAAATAAATCACCGGAGTCATCTTAGTATATCTAACATATTATCCAACGAGACAACATGTCAAGATTTCTTACTTTTTGTTCAACAGCCGCGACAGCAAGCTCAGCTCGTCAGCTTCCAGGTGTTCCAGGCGACAAAGTCACGCGATGTGTTGGTATTTCGATTCACTTGGAATTTCTTCTCGGAATAAAAAATGAACTATTGTAATCAGCAACCAAAGAGAGAAGTTTGAGAAAGCTGGTTTCCTCCTCGCAGATCGAAATGGCAATCAAGGCGTTCACTGAGCTGAAGGTATTTCCGATCACGAGATGATCACGGGAGATCAAATTCACTTCCTTGAAAGAAAATATGTTAGTTTGTACCCAGACTTTACTCGTCTTTGTACGACCGTGGCAAGGTGGGCAAAAGCATCGGATCCAAACGTGTCGCTGGCTTTTCGCTGGCTGATCGGGGATATTTAAACTAAGGGGTACAAAGACTTGCAGGCGATGAAATGATGTAATCAGACTTGACTTTGTTTCTTACCAACGGTCAATGATTCTCGTAAACTAAAAAACAAATACAACTAAATGAACTAGCTTATAGGGGAAACAAAACCGAGTAGCGATCGAAACAAAAGACGATAAAACATAATTGTGTACGAAAGGCTTAATGACAAAGTACAAGCTTGTGTATTTTGGGGGCGGAATCCTGCACATGAAGAATCTTATTGTTGCATGGAAAACACTTAACAAAAACATCTGTTAACCTAAATAAAATGCTTTATATATTGACTTTTGATGAAGATAAAATTAGTAGAAAAAGGTAACTGAAATATCCATACTATAGTAAATAACCAAATATGCGAAATTGTTACGAAAATGTACCCATGTATGCCCACGAGGGGACAAATAAAGTACTAACTCAATAACCTAAAGACTAAATCAACAGAGATGTCTACGAAAGGAAACGAAAACGATTACTTACATATCTGACCCACACAGTAAACTTCCAAATCACGAAACGAAACTAAACGAGACAAAAACTTATTCTTCTACTGTATTATTTGATGCTTCTTATTCGAAAACATGCAATCGACTGAAATAAGAGCTATCTAGGGGGAGTCTTAGAAACAAAGCAATGACGTAAATGAAACACTAGAAATGAAAGTAACTGTTGAAACGAAATGAAACTAAAAATAATGAGAACTGAATGAGAAACTTAACAGGTTATTAGGTCGCCGGCAGGCGTTTTTTTGGTGTGTTTTTCGCTCGTGTTTTGTAAAAAGATGCAGGAATAATGCAGCTGCGCGAACAGCTGGACCGAGGTTAAACAAGAAAACGGTTGAGGAGGTGCCGAGAGGCTTTTTTCTCTCGGCCCCTCCCACGTCGTTTTTTTCGTTTCACCTCGGTTCATCGTTTGGCGCTGACTAGACGCGCGCGGTCTATGGCGGGGCCGTATCTGTCGGGGAACCCAGTTGCTCAAAAGGTGGATTGCTATCCACCGGGAAAATCACTGTCAGGAGCCGATTCACCACCTGTCACTGTCCAGTGGACAACGCAGTTGGATAGCGATTTATTTGACTGTGTCACTTGTCTTTACGGTTTTCTTATAGTATTTTCGCCACCCGTCTATCCTCTCTTGATTTAGGTCATCTTCACGGGGCCAGTTGGAAAACATGTTTCCAACTGGCCGTGTTCACGGTTGTTTTTTTTTACCCCTTCTGGGAAGGTAGTGGGCAGTGGAGACGATATTCAAGAGGGTCCTGTCCCCACTATCTGAACGCCTGAATCAGGCCAGGGGGGCCAAATAGGGGTCTTCACGATCAAAATTTCCCCTCAGTCCCGTAATACCAACAGCTAGAAGCAAGCAATTCTGTCAAATATAAAGTCATGTTGATCGAAATTACAAATATTTGTGTGTAATGTGAAGTTCACGAGGTTCGAGTTATGTGCATTTCTGGACATAAGTGCAACAAGGTCATTTTTCTTTCCATATAATGGCTCCTTAATATAGCATTTCCAAAACCCACATCTTAGAATCGTTAATTTGGAATCTTGGTATCCTTCTGGTCAAAATCCTAAATTATTGCTTTGAAAAAATCCAAATTCTGGATCTAGAAAAGCCAGCTGGGGAACCTCAAACAATACAAGTACCTATGGGAAGTTAAACAGCTAGCGAACTTAGGGAAAGTTCATTTAATATGACAAGGGGGGGGGGGATGAAGATATTGAAGGGGGGCTCCGAAAATTTTTAGACACCCGAAGGGGGGGCTCTAAAAAAATTGTTGCGCTAGGAGGGGGGGGGGGGGGGGCTCCGAAAATTTGTATACTTCAAAACCAACACATGACATCATCATACAGATCGGATGGTTTTCAACTCAACAATTTAATGACCTGTGCAACTCAGCTATATCACGTGGTTTACAGATATAACAAATGTAGTCTCAGTAATTATTACACTCTTGTTCATCCCAAAAATGCTTTAGAAAATTGTATCACAACTGTATCTCAAGTTTGTCATAGTATAAACCATTGAAGACAATAACGGTAAATATATTTAATACAGTCTAAGGAATTGAAGGAGGAGGGGGGGGGGGGCTCTGAAATTTTTTCGAGTACCAAGGAGGGGGCTCCTAAAAAATTGAACCGCTAGCGAGGGGGGCTGCTAAAATTTCAAGCTTCGAGTTTCAATATCTTCATTCCCCCCCCCCCCCCCCCCCTTTGTCATATTAAATGAACTTTCCCTTACAGAATTTAAAAACCTCTGAATAATTTTTTCACTCTGGAGTGTTTATTACCTGTCATTTATTCAGTGTACATTAATATGGCTTCGGATAAACACAAGAAAACCATTTTCCACGGGTGAATAATATATTATTTAAATAATTTTTATGTTACTCCGAATCCGTAATTTACCGTTCCTCGTTTTATGTTAAATTTTACTAAACGAGTAGTAGCAACTACAGATAACGTCATCTCTTTCACTGCTTTGCAGGGTCCGCAACCTTTACTGAGTCAACTTAATTTAACGTGGTTAATCAGCTGACTCTGACTCTCTCTCTATCTGTCCACCATACAGGCTCCAGCAGGGTGTCCGCGCCACTGAAATTCCTTTCCCTCTGTCTCTAGCCTGTAATACAGTGTCCAGGCGCGGATCCACACCGGTTTCCACCGTTTTACGGAAATCGGTCAGATTTTTCACAATAAATATTAGCAAAAACCTTTAACTTTCCCACTGAAATCTGGAAAATGGTTTGGAAAGTCAGAAAATATCCTGTCTAAATGACTCATAAACCCTAGAGAGGAGATTCTGAGGAGTTTAAATCCAAAAAACTTCCCGGGGAGCATACCGCAAGACCTGCCTTAGAGTAGGGAATTGGTCAGTATTTATTGTAGATCAACGCCTGGTGTCCTCTTGCGGAGGAGAGAAATTGATCTTGATTTAACAAAGCGATCAAATTTCTTTAATGAGCCGAGAGTACGAAAAGTTAAGACGGGGGATATAGCGATATTTTACAAACATTAAAACACACAGCCCTCCGTCTACAGAGCAGGTGCCACAAGGCGAACAGCTCCACATGTAACTTTCCATCCAATCAAAGCAACGTTCTTAAGTCACGTGGGGTCTGTGCAAGCAATTGGTTCTTCACAAAACATTTCATCAAGCAAAGCAAAGCAAGGATTACAAACTCTGACATTCTGATTGTAGCCAAACGCTGGAATCCTGAAAAAGAAGACATGTCCTCGTTGTTAATTTGTCTATTAAAAGACGATGTAAAGAGATGAGCCCCTCTCTTACTCTCTTCACTGGAAACGAACTGGTTAGCCTGTAGTGTAACACAGGTTTTCCCACTTGGAAAGGAATGTATGTCTCTTCTTCAGTTTTGTGTGATTCCCCTCAGTGACTCAATTACGAAAGACCGCCGCAGAATTTGTGGTCCGGCCAGCGGAGGCTGCTTATCCTATAAACTGGGAAGTTTAAAAACTTAGAGCTCACGATGAAACTTCAACGGCTTAAAATTTCTTATCTTTTAAGATTGCCTCTGTCAGTTTCTGTTAAACAGCAAGAGAGGATATCCTCTCTAGTGATCAGCTGGCCACGAGACAAAAAACTGTGACACCTGCAACTGATACTACAGTAAAACATGTTGAACTTACGGAGCTGACTGATCTGTGCAGTTGTGACAGAAAACGCGGCCGCAGCATCGACAATGATGGCGTCTTCTAGTCTACAACAAACACCAAATGCATCAGTGTTCAGCGAATAGAACCCAAACCAATCAAAAGAACAAACACACGTTTTCTAATTTTCAAATCCTGAGAGGTTTGATGTCCCTAGAATAACACTGATTGTGCCTACATTCACCTATGTTTGGAAACGAAATTTGTTCTGTGGACTTCGGGTGTCAGTTTTCGGTTGAAAATTTGGTTTATCAATTGAGTTGACATAAGGTAAATATCGTAGAATATGAGCTTCTCCGGCACAAATTGGGTATAATGTCTATCAAAATGTTACCAAACCGTTTGAAATCATGGAGTAAAGGCAACCTCCTTTCCAGGGCCCCCTCCTATTTCCTAAAGAAAGAGGCCCTGGGAACAACGTTAACAATAAAACAAGACACAAAACTTACTTGAGTGAAGGGCGCTCGACATTTACTGTTTGAACAGTAGTTAACAAGCTGCGAAAAAAAAATACATTACCTACATTAAAAAGTGGTTAAGACTAACCAATCAACAGGCGTGTGATAGCAATCAAGTCAACAATACGGGGATTAAAAAGATATGGGAACTTTGATGTATCGGCACAATATGAAAATATAAGGTTTGAAATATATTTACGTTTTATTTGAATTCAAACAAACATAATTTTCTACTTCTCAGGGAGGTCATTTGCTAATAATAATAATAATAATAATAATAATTTTATTACTTATAACGCACAAATTCGCATATGCATGTATATGATCAATGCGCGTTACAGAAATAGGCTGAATTAAATAAAAAATAGTCTTAACTAAGGATTTCAAAGTAGTAAGATTCTTTTTGTGTCTTAAGTGACAAGGAAGGGCAAAAACCAGTTCCTGGTGTCGGATTTTCAGTAGCAGGTCTAGATCGCGCAATTTTCGGCTTTTATCGATTTGAAAGTTTTTTTAATTGTTTATTGTTTCATAGTGATATCGATTTTACTTAATGCCACATTTTGACAAACTTCAATCCAAAGTCAGTCAGTGGTGAACATTTTATAGCGATCGGACCAGGATAAAATCACTTTTTGGGTGATGGAAAAATATCGGTATGGTTTTCGAAAAACTGTATTGAAACACCTTAAGTAAACAGTTTATTGTATTTGTCCTCTATAAGCCCCAATATCTCAGTAAAGTCCATAGGTCTATTCTCACCTCATCTGGTACCCACGATAATCTGAAAGTGTTTTGTAAATGTAGTACCTCGGCTCGGTCCCTCTCAGCTTGCTCAAGCCGTGTGTTTGCCTGGAAAAAGAGACCATTTGCTGCACAGTGTATCAGTAACAGACAAAAAACTGAATACAGACGTAATGAAAGACCTGAAATCTAGCCTGAAAACTAACCTCGTGAATAGCTGCTTCCGTTTCCTGACGAATTTTGGCCATTTTGTTAACAAATGTAGCTTCACACTGCATCAAACCACAAATAAGAATTTTTTTAATATCAGCACAGGCGTTCCAATCTCACGTTACGAATGTGTTCTGTAAATTAACTTTCTCACAAAAGAGTCAAAAAAACCGACTAAATCGATGAATTCACGCCAAAAAGCACTGGAATACATCAAAGGTAAGTCTCCTTTATTTTCTTTATAGAAAAAAAGTAAAAATAATGATATTTAGCGTTCGCAGTATTTTATTTCTCATAAAAAGTCTCAACGGTTACTTGTAACGCGACACTGACTCTCTTGAGAGAAAGTTAATTTACATAACACACTCGTAACGTGAGCTTGGAACGCCTGTGATATTAGTGAACAATACGACAGCAGAAGAAAGAACACGGTAAAACCTTTTGTTACAACTATGTTCAAAAAGATTTTCTGCCCGGCCAAACTTCATCTTCCTTTAAACAGATCTTGTTGGAAAAGCACAGAACACCGTAAAGTTAAGTGAATGATCACGACAAAACCCTCAAGTAATAACCCGGTCACGTTTGTTATACAAATCTTTTTGCTGACCTCTTCTTTCTGCCCTGTTGTTGAAGGGAGACTTTAGCCTTGAAGCGCGCGGACCATAGTTTGTACTCGACATGCGCTGAACTTTATTTGATAAATGTATTGTACACTGTACCTACAACTCCGCTAGATAATTTTGATATTCTAGAAACCGTGAAACCAGCCTCGGTCCCAGGGCGCTTTTCTCGCCCTTCCCACATTTGAAGGAAAAAGCGCTTTAAGGACGTGAGGCACCTCTTCAGAGAAATCAATCTACACATGCAGGAATCAAGTGCCTGGCCTTTCTCACGCTAGCTATGGAGCAGAGAGCAAATACGTCATTTTCTGCTTATTCAGCACACCGAGCGTACTGGAAAAAACTGTCACTGAGATATGTATGGTGGTCGAGAACTGCCAATCGAAAAATCCGCATATTGAAGGAATATGAGTTTAAGACTTTGTTTAACGTACATCTGCATCACTTCTTTAAGAAGGTGATCCTCCTTCCACGATGAAAACCTATTATCCGCCATCTTCGAGCTTCCTCGAGAGAAAGGGTCGTAAACACAACAAAATCAACGTGATGTACGCAATGCATGCTAGTAGTGTCAGCCCTCCGCTGGGTCGAAAATTTTATTTGATTTTAATTTTGATTTCATTTCATTTTACTTTGGTTTCATTTCGTTTTATTTTGATCTCACTGGAATTTACTTTCACTTTTCTTTTGAATTAAAATAAAAATTAGAAAGAAAGTGGAAAATGATTACAGATGACACTAAAAAATAATAAAAAATAATAAATAATTCCTTCAATATGCGGATTTTTCGATTGGCAGTTCTCGGCCACCATAGATATGAAATGAAAAAAAAAAAGATTTTCAGGTACATGTAAAGTATTGTACGATGATAGACAGTGAAATGGAGTCTGTAGCAATGAAAATCTGTCAGTAAGTTACCCGTTTAATGGCGATATCTTTCTGTTCTCTTGCAATATCTATCTCCTGCTGCAATCTCATAACCTCTCTGTCATGCGTCTATAAATAAAGAAAGTGAAAACAAGGGGGAGAATGAAAGTGAATACTTTCCTAGGGCCAACAGTTCTATCAGAATGTCTTATAACGCGTTTAGGTAGGTACTTCATATATGTACACTATAGGAATCATATATGAGGTATCTACCCGCGTTTAAACGAAAACCGCTGACTGGTCAGATCAATTGCTTGGGTGCCAGTCTTCGGCGCGGTCGACCGGACCACCACTCAGGGTCTTGACTAAAAAGGGAGCTTTAGCAACGACGACGGCGATGGCAACCAGGACGTCAAAAAAGTAATAGGTTTATTACGCAAAACAACAACTTTGCACGTGCACCACGCTTTTTTGTACATTTCTTTAACGTCCTTGCACGACTACGACGTGAAAATGCCTAATTGCAAGTTTTATGGAGAACGTAAACAAACGACGACGAATCTCTTTTTCTCTCTCTAAACTTGAGTGCGGTTCTCAAGAAATCAACTCCAGGGAAATTCGCCTACACTTGCCATTTTCAGCAAATTGGAATAAACGCGACAAAGATTAAAAAACGGGAATTCATTTTCAAACTGACGTTTTCGCTGCCGTTGCCGTCGTGGATACTAAAGCTCCCTAATACCTGAGAAGACCGTCTTTTCTTTTTGTTTTTAATATAAGGACGAAAAACCGTAGCCGCCACCCCTTCTTAAAACACTTCACTGATAGGACTAGTACATGTGGAAATAAAAGAATCGATACGGGAGTAAAGATCTCTGGCCGTAACCACCCCTAGCGCTAGTTGTTAGATTAGGCAGGTTCAGTACGGTACCGTCTTCATTTGGTAGGTCTGTGCCACTTTCGTTTCTATTTTCATTTGGTAGCTTTGTGTTCCGTTCGTTAATCGTTACTATTTTTATTTGGTAGGTCTGTGCCCTGTTTGTTACTTTTTTCATTTGGTAGATCTGTGCCATGTTCTTTACTATTTTCATTTGGTAGGTCTGTGCCCTCCATTGGTTAGGCTTGTTTTCCATTCGTTACATCTCGATTTGGTAGATCTATGCCCAACAACGCTAAAACAATACTTGACCTCAAAAGACTGCGAACAGTCTCCCTTGGAATTGGAACTGAATACTATCACTGAGAACAACTGATACTACTATCAAAACGGCGTTAAACCAGCAAAATAATTTTTGCCGCTTTAACTTACCTCTGCTGCACTAGCGATAGACTGCATGAGTCTTTTGCAACGCTGTTCAAGGTCCTCTTTCTCAGCTTGACACTTCATCAGCTTTTCCTGAATAATACGGTGGAAAATATAAAGATCTTGGGTACCATTTATATGGGAAACCGGAAATTCCAGTTGGAAATTAAATGGTTCGCGTCAATTCGTCAGGGAAGCTTCAGAAAATATGGGCTGTATATCAAAATACAAATTCACTTTTCTCGTCCCAAATGTTTCTTATAGGAATGCTGTTAAAATAGTTTAGACCGCGCAGTCTTGTTACGCCAAGCCTTCTTTGAAGACTTTCTGAGACTTTCCGGGGTTAAGTTGCTGTAAATGTGGTTGTGTCTTGATTACGCAGATCAGTGAATTAAAAGGATCAAGTACCTCGAGTTTTGAAGGGTTTGCCACCACACACGGTAACAAATCCGGTCTGATGATAGGTTCCACATCAGCTGTAGGAATGTTAGATGATGGAGTGCCGCTACTTGAACCAAAGAAACGATTAACTACAATAAAAGGGATGGAAAACCAGTACCAGATAAACTGATGTCTTTCAATATCATTGAGCTCAAATTTATATAAATACCCGCCTTCCCAAGGGGCTGGTGATTACCGGCGAACGCTACGGAGAGAATTACTTTGATAATAGTGACAGAGGAGAAAGTAGATGGCTAATGAGCGCCCCCTTCTATACAGTGCCTGATAAACTTTTACTTGACTATCCGCAATTTTAACTGTCGATAAGGCAGACACCTCTCTGAAGCGGTCAGCCAAACTTTGTTTGGATAGCATCTGGCTTAAAGCTGTGTCACTAAAGTAGAGATTGGCCCCTAACTGAGCGAGGAGAATAACCACTTAAGCATTGAAGGAAGGTTTGAATATCACAGCAAATATAAAAGAAGGCAAGGATGGGCAACATCGAAACACCCCATCTAAGAGAATACGGATTCCGGAATTATCCGAAAATATGCTTGCTTGTGGAATCCGGAATCCGGGAATTTTAGGAATTTAGGCTTTGAAATGTGGAATAAAGCTCGAGGAATCCGGAACCCCACTAACAGTTGGAATCTGCAATCAGAAATTTACTGAGAAAGAATCCGGCATCCACGGCGTAGAATCTAAAATCCAACACAGTCTTGGATTCCATTGTTTGAGGACTGCATTTGTATGGATTTTTTGAAACGTTTTATCTTAACAGTTTTTCAAAGTTTCTCTCCGTTTGTTTGTCACTCTTGGGAGACACATTTGTTTGTCACATGCTGCGATTTTGTCATTTACAAGTAATATGATTTTCTTCTTTGTACAGAAAGCCAAGTATCTCTAAGAAGAAGAGCTGTTGGAATAATGTCCGGCTTAAGAAAGTTTAGTGCCATTACTAGTAAGAAGTTTACCATATAGTGCCACAGCTCTAAGCTTCTCACCTGGAGTTTCGGACCGAAGCTCCTCACACGAGTTATGCTTTCGAAGACTCTGAAAACAAAGACAACAAAATATGTGACCATAATTTAATTTGTGTTTGTGGGCATACTTGAAATGTTAAGACTCAAATTAAACACTCCAGGAGAATGACAAAGAAGCTATAGTCATGCTTGTTTTGAGTTGCTACAGTGTTTCGCCTTAATCGGAAAAAAGTTTCCCACTTCAGTGTTATTTTATGTGTCTTGGTACTTTCGTGTAGGTTAAAAATGTACAAGGAATATTTAACTCACCCAGTTAAGGGACTTAGTTTTGTCTTCTCTTCTTAAAAGTTCTGGTGTCTTCAACAATTTATGTCTTTCTTGCGGATTATCTAAGTTTTATAATAACAAAAACTGTATGAAAAATCATAAACTTCACAACAAATACAACAGGGATAAATGCCAAGTCACATTTTTATAAACATTTTGCACAATACTGTTTATTTTAGCATGCTTAATTTAAAACACCATCGTAAGTGGGTAGATTTATCAATTTTGGCGACCTCATACCTAGGGACTACGCTTCCGGAGAGGCCGTGAGAACAAGATTGTACCTTGGTTGCCCTGTGTGCTGCTTTCCACGCTCACCTCTGTTTAGCGCATGATTACTGTTCACACGCACCCGTTAGAGTTTCGAGCCTGATAAGTATGCCATTTTCTTTTGCAGTTGTATGTAAGATGTTCTATCCGCGCGTAGCAGGGCTCAGACTTTTCCGTGCTGGGCTATGCACGTGACAAAATGAATACTTTATCCTTCTTAAGACAAACCTTTTGCCATCCATTTCGGGCTGTTTGGTGGTACGTTTTCATTAATGTGTCTCACAATCGTTGCCACATACAGCTTTAACATTGGGTCTTTGGTTGAGAACCCTGCAACAGAAAACATACATTATACAAGTGATTGATAACTACAGCATAATCCTCATATCCCAGTTAACCAGAAAAAAAGCTTAAAAAATCTTTCCATTCCATTAAATTTGTAAATAAGATGGAAGTTCAGTTAGATTACCTGTTGGGGTTTGTAGCCTCTCTTGTAAGTTCTGTACTGCAACATCAACTGCAACATTATTTTTTGTACAGAATTAAAACTTAAAAAGATTTTATGGCACTTGTAAGTCACAGCCTAGTAAGTAGTTTGAATGCATGTACAATGGGATCAGAACGTCCCAGACATCCTCAAGTGTATAAAGTTATTCGCCACTTTCAAAAAGAAAATGGAACCGGAGCCGACATAGCGATTTTCGAGTGACCTTGAAAAACGGTTTCGGTGTGTTCGTTATTTGTTTTATAAGGCAATGGATGAAAAGATCAAAACATGGACTCTTCGTTTTCCCGCCAAAGAAAGTTCGCTTAACTAACCAAAACCCACGAGCGTTTGTATTCGTTCGACAAACTAATCAAATCACTCTATTTCTGCTCGTTTGTTGTTTCTGACACTGTTTTGTTCGCGCGTTTTTATTTCAAGGTCATACGAAAATGGCTCTATACGTCCCGCAACTGTTCCTGGCCGGGATCGTTACTGGGGACGCGCCGGTCTGTTCGCTATTGGACAATTTTTTTCATGTCCCTAGTAACAGTCCCTGAAGTCTTAGCAACGTAACCTCGTTTTAAAAGTAAGAGTTTTTGGAAGTCAAAGCCTATTTGTAAAAAGGATCTGTAATGTTATCAACTTAATCAAAAAGCTTACACAGAGAAATCTTGCATAACAAGTATTATGCTGGGTTTGTTTTACCTTCCACAGCTCTCAATAGTTGAACCAGCTCCTGTTTGCCACCGGAACGGGATGCAAGGTCTGCTGCTGTCTCTAATGTGTCAGTCAAGGCAAACACTGGAACACCCATCTTAACAGGGAAAGTAAAGTGGGAGGGGAGGGGACGGGAAGCAAATCATTAGCGCACATACTTGGTTAGGTCAAAATGAATCAGTTTGCCCCATCCCGTCAAAAAAGGATTTATCAGTATACTACTAAGTAGTATGAACTATAAAAGTTTTATGGAGTGCATGCAGCATTTCAGCTTCCATTTTCTGGAAGGTGTTCGCGCCAAGTTTACGGTACGGTGACTTCTCTAAAGGAATGTGGTTCAGTTCTCAACAGCCGTTTGTGGGGAAGAGCATTGCGTGAAGACAGAAAGAACGGCTGTGAAGCTGACTATGCCTTTGGCAAATTGGTGATAATGTCACTTGTCCCTGAGAAATCTGTGGGGATGCCAAATACACATTCCGAGATCCATTTAACCACCAACGGTCGTCCAATACAATATCATCACCTGACTCGTCTCCAGTCATAACTCACTCTCTCTCTCTAGTGGCGTGTGGGGTGTGATGGGAAGGAGGAAAGTGAGGCAGACAGACGACCATCTTTCTCTCTTCACCCTTCCCATCATCATCCCCTGCTCCCGCCGTGTATTACGAGCGAAGACTACTGGGGACAAGTCCGTATCATCAGTCATATCTATTATGAGGTGCATTTCTTTTGGGCACAATATTTACAAGTTTATTTGCATCTTGGTTAATTTTAAATCATGAGACAACCGTTAGGGAATAATTCCTTTGTAAATTGCTCATATTAATGATCACATTCATCCACTGTCTCCAGAAACACAAAGTAGCAAACCTTCATACGGTATAACATGATTTGTAACAAGTGGATACCATTTCAGCAAGTAAAGTTCTTCCCTGTACATTGTACCGTAGTATTATAATGTATGGTGAATTAACTGTGTCTAGGAAAAAACATCAAAGTGAGAAAACAGGGGCAACCAAACGCAGATTTCTTCTAGGTGCTTTGAAAACATCTTTTAGGCTATCTACAGTGCTTTTAAAGCTGTAAAAATGCATTTTAAGTGACACCACAAAATTTGGATCTGTTTTAAGGCAACTTTTAGTTAACCTTTTTGAATTTATTTAAGGCTTTCTAACTGTATTATTATTACTTTCCAGAACAATATTATATTCTCACTTTCCAGAAAATCTTATCTTTCCCAGTTTTATCAGTAAGTACCTGTATGAGAAGTTCACCACACTCCACATGACTTTCACTTGATCCTTTCCTACAGATCAATCACATAATATCAGTAATACATGGCTGCTTAATCAAAAATTAGAATCTAGACAGCATTTTTGCCTCATTGATGTGGAATATTCAATATTCTATTCTGACACAAAATGAAATTATCATGGAGGCATACTGATGCAAAAAAGGTTACCTATTATACAAGTACTTCCAAAGCAGCAGTCAATATTAAAAAATAAAAAAGGTGTGATTACTAGCCTGAAATAAGTGCACAAAATGACTGTGATTTCAGACTATGTGTTTATGAGTAGTTTTTGTGTCAGGCCTTCCATGCGGTACAGAAAGAGACTGGAGTGTACATTTCCATGCTCTGCATAGTTGTTGCTTTGCCGATCAACACACGCTTCGTTTCTTTAATTTCTGCTTTTTCTTTATCCATTATGAAACAACAACAAAAGCTAAGTTCATTTATTTACGCAAAAGAGAATGACAGTTGAACCTAAAAAGCATGAAGATGAACTGGATAATTAAGATGGTGAAGCTCATGTTAGTTGTTCAAAGTTTCAATATCATAGTTTGACCCAGACCATTTTTGAAATTGATCCAATTTAAAATGCGACGTGGGACGTATGACCCACTTTTACCAATTTCTAGACTGAACAGTCTGCTTAATAATACACACCACAAGCCAATCTCTTTGTACCACATAATTAATCACTACTAATTATATGCTTTAATTACCTTGATTTAATAGGATTTCATAAAAATTTGTATAACATGTTTTTTACCATGGTCATGTAAACTTACCATGCAAGGGCATGAAGAGGGGTCCAAGATTTCTAGATTGGATTACAAAAGAAAATATATTAAAATAAGTAGTTAAGTCTTGATATTCATTTATTCATTTCTAGTATGAAACATTCCATAAACGTACATTGTTCACTGCTGTCACATCTGCATTTCGTTCCTGTTGAATTTTAAATAAAATAAATAAATAAGAAGGGATATAATTTACGGAGCTAGTTTACTGGGCTGATATACATGGGTTAACCCTGAAAACTGTTGTGTGCAGAGAAACATTATGACGTGTGTATTTCGAGAGTCAGAATGACATTCCAGGGTTAAATCCTCTTTAATTAAATTATTATCATCATCATCACCATCACTATTATATCAAATTTATATAATTCTGTATGGATATTAGCCTAGTCAAAGAATCCTGTAGTTTGGATTTAACTTACATGTATAACACAGACCAGGACCGAAAAATGCCAGACTTTGTAGCAAAATGTGCTTAATTCAAGTTGGAAGAAAGCACCAAAAATATTCACTTGCAAGATTTTAAGTTTGGGTTCAAAAAGCTTCCAATCATGGGACTCTATCACAGCTTTACAATAATGAAGAGGTGCATGCAACAAGGCCCTACAAGGTGTCTGCTAATCTGCTAATCTCCCTTTAATTTTCAAACAAATACAATACAAATTGATTAACTATTATATATAGAATCAGGGTTTTCATTAAGAATTTAGTAGCAGGAGAAAGGTGTAATGTTACAGGAGAGTATTGTGAAAGACACTCTGCATCTGAATAAAAAATAGTCATATAGGCTATCAAAATTAATGTTAGCCAGAAAATTCTGCATAGTAAACAGAGAATTCTCTGATCTCCTTTGCCTCATGAACACACTGTAGAATAAGGACTGTAACAATCAAGACACTGGGCCAAACTTCTAATGGAAAGTTTACAAAATTTCTCAAGGTTGTTAAATTACTAGGGACAAATAATTGAGAACAAAATTAGTTACCATTAAGAGAGCCACACAAGGGAGATGGCCACCTTCTGCAGCAAAAAAGAGAGGAGTGTTCTTGTCCTCATCTACAAAAAGAAATAACAAAATAATATTCACTGCGATTTCATTCAAATGTAGGGTCAAACATTCTTATGGGAAAAAAAATTACTTTGCCTGTGAATCTTTATTTACCAGTATGGAAGAAATAATTCAAACTGGGTTTGTTCATATTGAAAATTAAATTATTACCTCTAATATTGATGTCAACATTCTCATGATTCAGTAAAGTAACCATGGAATAATGGTCTCCTGGAAATACAGCAACTCATTTTTACTGATATTAAATAAAGCAAAATTAATATACTCTGACTAACTAATTATTTTCTAAATGATTAAAAATGTGTATTTACAGTGGTACTACATGCATTAGGAGTCATCACTCAGTTGAGAAAATATTGAGTCATAAATTAGTCACAAATTAATACATCCTGTTAAAAAGTTACCATTATAAAAAAATTGCAAAAATACATCTGTAGGCACTAGAAAACACACAGAAGCGCCCTGGATCACAGATTATTGTACAACTGATCAGCACTGTGAGAAAGATTTTAAGTACATGTACAAGGGGCTTTACTGTTGAAGTACACATGTATGACTTACTAGTTTTTTACTTGGTTAGTTTTCGGCAGTGTTTTGATATTAGATAAATGATAAGCATATTATTACCTGTTTTAGCAGCTTCGAACAAAGCCCTTTTCCTTTGTTCAGGATTTAAACTAGACAAACTTGACACCACAACAAATGCATCAGATGTTGCAGATGATGTTGAATTTGCTAAAGATAAAAGAAAATGTCATTTTAATAAAGACCTTTTCATTTCCATGTACTGTTATGATGTAGTTTAAAATGCAATTTACTGTGGTTTCATCCTAGTTTGACTCTCAGTTTCCTCTTTCTCCGAACTGCTTTCTGATGGACGGTTACCAGTTTGGCAAATGCAAGGAGACAGTGTAACACTTCAGAAAACAAGTTTGCCATCCAACGTAATTTTCCTGTTGATACAAATTTATGTCATCATCATCACTATCATCATCATCATTATCACCATCAAAAAGTCTCTCAGTGCTAGAATTAGGAAAACAAGGACCTGGTGGCATCTTTATACTCTGGTATTTATTAATTTTATATTTATTTCACTTAGCTATTTGTCAGACTGCTTGAATTTTTAGAGTAATCAACAATATCATATACTAGTAAAATCCAACTAGTGGTCTATTATCAATAATGCTGCATTCTGATTGGTTGAGCTACTACTAGGCTATATGTTATAGCCCACTAGTAGCGTAAAGCACGGGCTTTTTGGCGGCAAAAAAGGATTAAAGTCAAGCTTAAACTACCTAAAAATTTTTTATTCTCGTTATTTTTGACTAACTAGTTGGATTTTAGTAAATTATTCCTCTCGTCCTCATGGCCTCTAAGTCAGTAACCCATTCGGCCTTAGGCGTCATGGGCTATTGACTCAGAGCCCATTTGCGCTCGAGGAATAATTGTTAAATATCTCTGATTGGGTAAATTTAACACACCTCTTCCTGTTCTAGCCTCTTCTATGGCTGACAGAGCCTTCTGCGTGTTCATTTCATCTTCTTTTTGTTTTAAGAGACATCTTGTACATACCTAGCAGAATGATAAAGGACTACTGACAGTAGATCAATGCTCAGTCAGTTGACCACTTTTTCAATGGCCCTTTAAAATGTGGGTAGGAAAATTTTTTGACACACATATTGGCAAACTAAATTTTTGTGAAACAGACAAATTGCAATAGAAATTCTATAATAGTCAGTATGCCTCATTTCCGGTGAGTGCACTTAAAACTGGAACCATAGTGATGCAGTTGCCTTGCCTTAAGACATTACAGCGATCAATATTATGTTCAGTACAAAGACATTGAACTTTTGTCTCTTAACATTGTATGTCAACACCAGATGTTTCGTCATTGAGTCTGTTAAGTTTAATGGAGTAATGGCCAACAGCTACAAAGATCATTTGCCAAAAGAAGAAAAATTAACTCCCTTTCTTACATTCCACTCTACATTACTGATAAAACTCATTCATTATTTTTATAAAACATAACATGATTTTCAAATGGATGTAATAGCGGGATTTAACTATTTACTTATTATTTGACAAAATACATTTTTAACAGTGACCTACCTTTACAGCTTTGTTAACAACAACATGACAGGTAACACACACTGCAGTGGAACATGTACGACAATGAGAACTAACAAACAAAAGAATGTGGAATTATTATCATGACAAGAGGTAAGAAAGTGGTGCATTGTTCTACTTAAATTCTAAATCTAAAGAGGTGTTTAAGCACCTTACTCTTTAATAAGAGGGAGAAAAACAAGGGGGAGAATAATTATCATAATTTATATCATGCAAATTAACATAAAAATATGATTAAATGAACATTAATTAGAAATTAGAATTAAGGGAGTATAAGTATTAAGAAATTACCTGTCCTTTACTAATCTTGTTTCTATAGCATGACAAAGCAACTAAGAATATTTCTAATCCTTCCTGTCAAAAGGTTTGCTTTAGTCCATAATGTTACATTTGCTGGTACTGGTTCATACACCTGGATGGAGTGCCAGTCGCATTGAGAGTAAAGTGTCTTGCCCAAGAAATTATGAATTAAGCAAGGTCAAGGATCCTAGCTAGCGAGGGCTTGAACCCAGATTTTTTGATCTGGACTCCAGAGCACCGACAATAAGGTCATTATGCCTCCAGATTTCAGAGTACTATGTGTACACTGTACATAATGAAAATGGAATCCATGCATGCATTATGATAAACACTACATGTAACAAGGGTAGCTCCAGTGTTAACTTTTTTTATTTACAATAATATATAAAACATTATGAGTAAACATTATAAGATGCTTACCGCCCTTTGATCAAGTTAGTTCCCCAATACTTCTGAAATATTGTTCCACACTTGGAACAATTCTGCCAAATAAAAAGTAACAATTTATCCTGAGTTCTACAAGTGCAAGCAATTCATGGGTACAGTTTAACTTACACTATAGTTAACTTTCCTTCTTCTTGATGAACAGTTCATGCATCAGCACACTCACTCTTGTTTTTGTAATACAGTGCAATGGTCATCTTTTTCAAAACACAATCATGTCAAAACAGTCACGTAAGTGTGTGCTAACTATCAAAATACCCTCTGCAAATGAGCCACCCTTGTATAAAAATAGCCAGCAGCATATCAGTCCTATCCATTTGAGTGTTGTTTCACATTATCAGGGTGAAGTACCTGTAAACTAGCTTGAGCAGCTTGGAGCCTTTTTATGATAAAACAAAGCATTTACCTTTTTTAACTATTAAACCTTGGATTATGAAGTTAGCAATCACGAACCTTGCAATCGCAGGACTTGTATGATTTTTTACAGTCACGACACCTTCTTGTAAGGCCTGCAGTGTCACTTCCTTTTGAGTTCAAACATAGATTCAAAGAAGAAAGACTGATTTCATTCAATTGAAGATGACCAAATTATAGAAAAGAACACTTGCTGTACCACACTTTGTCACTCATATAATCATTATAACACCAAAATTTTCAAGTCTTTTATACAAAAACTAAAATCCACATTTGACAGCTGGCCATCTTTTTATTTAGATTAAGGAACTTTTAGCCTGAGAAAACAGCTAACATTTAGCGATATTACCACTGCATAATCCACAAAATGATGTCTGAGAAACGAGCGCAGAAATTCCATACCGATGACGCATCACTACCCAGATCTGGGTAGTGCTTCTAATTGATCAAACCGCATGGGAAATTTGATTCAACCAATCAGAAGCACTACCCAGATCAGGGTAGTGACACATCATCAGTATGGAATTTCTGTGCTCGTTTCTCAGACGTCATTTGGCGGGGAAACCAGTGGTAACGTCGCCAAATGTCGGCTGTTTTCTCAAGCTAAGGAATTTTATACCAAACAGAATTGATAAGCTCTTTAATATCATCAGTGTATCATGCAATGCACGCAGAGACAACAAAAGCATTTCTAGTTCTACTAACAATGTAACAGTATGTTTGAATATTAAACTCAATGTCTTTAGTTAATTATCTTTTATTTGCATTACCCTTTTATTTATAGAACATCATGAAGTTTCGTGGACGCAATCGAACGCAATATTTCAGACAATATGTGTTGAAACTTAAATTAGAAAACAATAAATAGTCACAGCTGTCAAATAAAAGTTTACATAAGACAGGGGTTTCAATAAAAGCCGGTTACCGGCGGTCTACCGCCGCCTGTAGGACCTCTTACCGCCGTCTGTTTGGATTTCATTAATGAAAATAAAAAGTGATTTAAAAATAACAAATACAACAACAACGACGACCACTGAAATTTTGAATGAAAATTTGAAAATGAGGTTTGGTTGTGTAAGAATATTAGTAGAAAGAATTTTGTTGTAAAGTTTATATCATTTTATTTTATTCTGAAGAGTTAAAAATCAGTTTGTTGCATGCATGTTGGTACATTTGAATGAGTAGCAGAAAAGTTGTACTTGTTTTAAGAAAGGACTTCAAAGAAATTACTGCCTAAGAGGATATCAAGTCTCACTAAGAGATATCTGCTATCTGCCTAGAAAGGTATTCAAAATGTACCTTTTTGTATCAAAAATTTAATAGTTTTTTTAAAAAAAATCCTGCTTTGTGGTCAATAAAAATACGCATCAACAACACGCTTTTTGATGCCCAAAACGCTGGAAATCGCATTTCCGAGCTTCTAGATTTCAAATTTTTCTGGGGGAGCATGCCCCAGAAAAATTTGAAATCTAGAAGCTCGGAAATGCGATTTCCAGCGTTTTGGGCATCAAAAAGCGTGTTGTTGATGCGTATTTTTATTGACCACAAAGCAGGATTTTTTTAAAAAAAACTTACGGCCCCTTTAGTGGTCACAGCCGCCTATTAAACCCTCAGTGGCCGCTTATAACTAATGTTATTGAAACCCCTGCATAAGACTGCAGCAGTATGCAGGGTGTGAATGAAACGTTAAAACAAAAACTTACCTTCATTCGAGCTTGAACTGTGGGAACCTTCCATTTCTTGTAAAATTATTTCTTTCTGATCATTTCACAATCAAAAACAAATTTCGCAAAATCACAAGTGTTTGAGTTTGTATTTTGTTCCATGACTTGGTATCCGAGCCTGTACAGGTGACCGTTTTGTTTCCAAGCTCCCCCGATACACACGGTACACAATGTACAGGCGACGTTTTTGCCGGCGTTTTTGATGCAAGGTTTGTTTCAGAAAGTATGAATTGAACGTGCTTTGAGCATGATTTTAGCCTTTCTATTAGCTTCTACTATTTTTGTTGCTTTACATATCTTCAATTTGAGGAAATTGGTTTATCGCGTGACCAACGGCATGACAAATTCGTGCAGTGCAGCAAGAGGGAGTCCACATTAAGGACCTCGAGAACATCGAATGCAAGTACGACTCCTAAATTGGCATCCATTATTTTTTATATCGGCACCCCCCTCTCACTACTGAGGATTAATTATGACTTCTACTCCCAAGGAAATGTACTCTAACAATAGCAGCAGAGGGCTGTAGCTCACAATTCCCCCAGACTCTCTGCCTCGGTATCTGTACCAAAACTCTGGCTATGGCCGTGGGTAGACCATGATGTTTTAATGCTAGCCATCATCTCTATTTGTGCTTTTCAGTATGATGTCAGAATTACAAGTTGAAAAATGGACCACCGAAACAGATGGACCTCTAAATGAAGCCAGCATGAGGAGAAAGTTAAAATCACAAGGCTACTCCTGCATAAAATACACTTTTCCTCCTGGTACAGACTTTCCTGATCACACTCATAATGTCTCTAAAAAGGATTCAATAATAGCTGGCCAGTTTCGGTTTGCTATGAAGGGAAGAGAAGTCATCCTCCAGCCTGGTGATATGATTGAGGTTCCAGCTGGTGTGGTGCATAATGCTTCAGTGATTGGAAGTGAATCAGTGGTTTTCTTTGATGCCACAAAGTAGGACAGTTTTAGAAATGATGCTTGGCTTCTATGGATTTTGCCCATGAGAGGGAATCTGGATCCTGGAAGCTGGGAAATTTTTGCCTATGGAATCTGGAATCTGGGAAAATTTTGCTTACGGAATTCAGAATCCTGGTCTTTGGAATCCGGAATACAGCTCAAGGAATCTGGAATTCCACTAATGATTAACACGCAGAATCTAATAGTTCCACTGACAAAGACTAGGGTAAAGTTCTGGAATCCGGGGACCACAGAATGGAATCCAGAATCCAAGACCCTCTTGGTTTTTCTTACATGGGGCCTCTTATTTGTGATATTTAAACAGCTCAAGACTTATTTTATTTTGTTTTATTGTTTTGGTTTTTAAATATAGTTGTTTATTTCAACCTCTAACAACACTTACACAACAAAATTTACCTTTAGATAAACTAAAAAAAATAATAACAATAAAGAAAGAAAAAGAAATTACGAAAGTTTACAACAGTACATTGTATTACAGTCTTGCCACAAAAGTATATTAAAATGCAAGTCTAATGTTGAGTATAACCTTACTAGTTGAATTAATATTGCTAGATTAGAAAACAATTAAACTTCTTCTCAATTAAAGGCTTATCCATTTATTATAATAATAATCAGGTGAATTAATACTTCTTGCTATATGTTTTTCTATCTGGGCTTTGTTTACCACTATAGTTAGATAAACACTTAATAACAAAGGCTCTTCTGTGATACTGCAGCAGTATACCATAAAATTCTGGAAAGAAGCCCCTCCATGTATAAGCCCCTCCAAAATCTAAGCCCCTCAAACTCGTAACACCACAAAAACCCTCCGTTAAATCGCCCTTTCCAAATATAAGCCCCTGGGGGCTTGTTCTTGGAAATTGCTCTCAAATACAAAATAAAACAAAGCAAAAACAGCACAAAAACATAAATTTTTGTATTTGCCAAAGAACGTGTGCCAAATGATTGCAGCCAGAAAGTGTCACAGTTTATTGCTGTTTACGTAGTTCCTCTTCACTCTTGCAGGTTTTGATTTCCTTGGTCCACGTTGACAAAGTACTTGCGTGGTTGCGTTTTAGAAAGGTCTAGGTCCGTAAGGCGAGTTCCAGTAAAAGCTTTCTGCAAATTACTGACATAAAAAAAAAAATTTCCATTCAACTATAAGCTAACCCAATCGATTTTAAGATGCAGATAGTATAAGCCTAGCCGATTTTGTATATAAGCCCCCTTCAAAAATAAGCCCCTCAAAAAGGGCCTCTGAAAAATATAAACCCCGGGGCTTTTATTTTCTAACTTTTATGGTATACAATATTTTGCAAGTAGTAAGAGCTGATTAGTTTACTTATTGAGGTGGTTGTTACCGCTAATACCATACAAGATTTTAATGGTTGATAGATCTACAGCCCATATTGGTACGTGAGACTTGTACCAGTAGAGGAAAGCTTCCCAGAACTCTCCCAGAGCTCAAGACTTATGACAAGAAATCCAAAGGCTACCAAGAAGTTACAAGCTGTTATCTATAGAGCTATGAGAAGGAATTAAGGACAACTGCAGTCAAAATAGTAGCAGGGACTGAACTCACATTTCAAGAAGAAAAGTCACCAAATATTATTATAGTAAAGATGTTTTATACCCAAGTGAGAAGGATTAAAACTTAGCCTGCATAGCAGGCGCTTGGAAGTAGTGGGCAAAACAGAGAACGGGCGCGCGAGAGGGAGACACGAGTTTCTCCTTCTTGCGCGCACGTTTTTTCTTGTGACCACTACTTCCAAGCGCCTGCTACGCAGGCTAATTAAAACTGAGATTAAGTAATCTTTGAAGTTTTTGGTCATGCCTGTTTACAGCTACTTACAGCAGTGACCCAGGGCTCACAACAATATAACATCAGGGCCATTGTTAATTCAGTTTTTTTTTTGAGGGGCTAACACAAACATTTGGTGTGTCAGAAAGTTGTCCACCATACTAGCCCATGTGTAGCATGTGCTTGTGAGTAAAATGGGTGCAACAAAGAATTGGACGATGTCTCCCTTTTTTTGTACGCCTCTGTTTTTTTTGGCACCTGTTTCTTCCAAGGGCCTTATATAATGGCTACATATTTCCATGTTCAAAAGTTAATGAGGGAGAGTGTGGGGTTGTGGCAGAGCTGATCTTTGGAAAGGGTATTGGGTCGAAAAGTAGTTTAAGCCTACATAAACAAAATTTTAAATTGAAAAAAAAATTGTTCCAGATAAGCTTTCTAAATTCATTTATAAATGCAATTTTCGCTTGGAACGGCATGGGTGCGAGAGAGAACTCAGCTGCATGAGCGATGGAGACGTGGGGGGAGAAGGAAGCAAGGTCGTGTCCTCCTTGTATACCCCATCCTTTCTTGCCCCCATTTTATCTCTAAGAAGTTACTATGCAAGCTGCAGGCTAAATTTCTTGCATCCCAGGATAGCTTTTATATGGTTTGGGGATTGAGGTGGGACTGGGATGTATGTTGTCCTTCATTTACCGTAAATGGTCGACTAAGCGCCACAACGCTTATTTAATTGTTCCCGTTACAGGTGGAGCGCCTATTCGAGAGTGGCGCTTATTGAATTATTTTTTTGGTAAAGGTGCGGCGCTTATTCGAGTAGCGGTGCTTATAAATCAATCATACAGTAAATTACATTTTCCTTTAATTTTGGTAAGGTGGCTTGAATCAAAGGAAAAGAAAATTTAAACCACTGTACTAGACCATCATAAACTTCAGTATTCTGTCCTTAGCCTGAATTTCAGACGATAACTTCAAGTCGTTTTTATTCCCCTGGGCCCTCCGCCCTATTCCTGAAAGGCTGATTAGCGCTATAACCGAGGATTGAAATTTCATCAGCCGTTTTTGTATTTTACCTTCCTGTGTATTGCTTAGAGTAACATTTTGTGTTATCATTACTGTTTCTCGGAGTAAAGGCTCATCAACAGTATTAAGTAAGCCAGAAATTCATAAGGGGTTGAATCAACCCCTTTGGTAAGCTCGAGTTGCATGTTCTTATACAAGAAAACCTTGCCGTAAAATTTGGCTTAATCCGGGTTAAACTTTTTAACTTGATAACGTGATAACTTCATTCCATCCTAGGAAACCCAGGGGCAGTTTAATAGTCGGGATGTTCGTGGTGAAAGCCCGGGGGGGATACTCCCATACATTACCTATACGGGTATGTGCCGCCCAAAGGGGTCGTGATTTTGAAGCTCCTGTTTTAGAACGGGGTATCCATTTCAGAGGCGTTTTCTAGAACGGGGTATAAAATTTCGAACGCACGAAAGCTCCACTTTTGTAAGCAGCCATTTGAAAGTATTCAAGGACAGATTGCTTTTAAAAATACGGTTCAATGCGTTAACAAGCAAACTGTTGTACTCTTGTTTCACCCTAGAACGGAGTATAAAAAATTGGCCCATTTCTAGAACGGGGTATCAGTTTAAGGGCGAATACTAGAACGGGGTATAAAAAATTGGCCCATTTTTAGAATGGGGTATCAATTTTAGGGGAAATTTTTTCTAGAACGGGGTGCCAATTTGGAGTCCCGGGCGGCACATACCCACTCAAAAAATACCCAAGTGCCACCCCCCGGGGGTGAAAGTTTATATTCACCACGAACATTCTATCGTCCCGTCTATTAAACTACCCCTGGGTCATTCCCTGGGTCTCCGAGGATGCCTCGTTTCCAGGTTCTCTCCAGGGACGGGTAGGAGGCTAGAAAGGAAAGTGAAAGGACCTGAAAAGTTCGTTGGAGGCGCCTTCTTGGTGGTATATTCTTAATTCTCTACAGAAGTCTAACCGAAGAAGATAGAAAATGAAAATCAGGATGTCAAGAAGTGAGTTTTAACGTCTTTATGTCTAACAAATTTGTTCAATCCTCATCTCGCAAAAGCCAGGAACGTGTTGCTTGGCCAAAGAACTTTAACCACATTGCACTAGGATGGAAGACTATACTTGCCAACATAGGGAGTTTTAACTGACAGAAAGCTTAAATTTGCCTCTTTATATATTGATAATGAGTTAGTGTTTCTTTTGGCTTTTAAAAAAGTTCGATTTGTAGCTTTTTGTGTAAAGCACACAATCACGAGTCACAGCTAAATTGCAAATTCTTGGGTTGCACGTGACGTCACCAAAAATCAAACTAAGAAACTATCGATTCTTCTGAGTTTCTACTTTCACGAGGTATTACAGTACCTAAACACCTTTACACGAACAAATTTTTGGTTCGAAAGGGTTCTTCGTTTTGCGAGAGAGGACGCTTGAATTTCCAAGCTTTCGCGTGACGCGGCATTTAGCTGGCGGCCGGGAAAGCTCTTATGTGGGTTAAAAACGTTACCGATTTTGGGAGATTTTGCAATCTAAACATTCCTTGTCTCAGAATAAATATTACAGTAATCTTTATGAGTTCCTCAAGCGAAGAATTCACGCATTAGTAGGAAAACTCGAAAACAGATGTTTCTGTTGGTATCCGGCGGCCATATTGGTGTTCCTGAACGGGACACCAACATGGCGTTTCCATACAAAGGTTTATAAATTTAGGTAAACCGTTTTTCCCAATATCTCGCATTTGAAATATTTCACAGACTTGATTCTTGGCAAGGGTTTTTGTATATTTATCTTTTTTCATTTCCCAGATTCTAGTCCTTCTGTATTGAATGGTTGGCATCTTTATTTTTCATTTCGTGACAGTGCAAGCCGAGAATAGGTTTTCATGTTTTCCACGTGTCTAAACTCGGGAAACTACAGTGAAACCTCTGTTGAGAGGACCCCCAATTAAGCGGCCCGAAATTAAAGTGTTATATTTCCCTTTATATATAACGAACCCTTATTCAGCGGACGCGGAGACTGAAAGAAAGTGTATTTGGCTGATTTCTATTGTTGATAACCTCTGTTAAGCGGACACCGGACTGAATTGACAATAGTAGTATTGGGTTACGTCCTTGAAATATGCTCGGAGTAGTCAATCGATAAAAATCGGTAAATCTGATTTGATTGATATCGTTATTGATATCGATTGTATCAATCAATCGGTAGAAATCGATGACACACTCAGGGTTGTCACTAAGAGCCGGGGGCCTGGGATTTCCCCCGGCTATTCACAGCATGGCCCCCAGCTACTTTCGTCGTTGAATTAAACCAAAAGAGCACACCTTTGAAACACACAAAGACTATCCATCAAACTAAATACAAGTTTCATCTGCAGCAGGTTTAAGTAATTTTGAAATACTCGCGTGCAAAAACTAAGAAATGTTGGAAAGAGACGTCTGACTTAGATTTGGTACTAGTACGCACGTGCGATGGCAACAAGAATGCAATAGGTTTATTGAGCAAAACAACTAGTTCGCACGTGCATCACGCTTTTTTTACATTTCTTAGCTGTTAATGCACGACTACGAGGTGAAAATGCCTAGTTTCACGTTTTATGGAGGACGTCGTCAAGCGACGACAAACTTTTCTTTCAACTCCAGGGAAATTGGCCTACATTAGCTATTTTCAGCAAATTGAAATAAACGCAACAAAGTTGGAAAAAATGCCAATTCATTTTAAAAGTGACGTTTTCGCTGCCGTCACCTTTGTCGATGCTAAAAGTCCTTAGTTTCAACCGTTGTGTCGGCTTTGTGTTAAACATGCCAAAGAAGTGGCAAAGGAATCTGCACTCTTTGTTCACGATGAAAGACCTGTGCAGATCTCTGTTGACATCACAGAAGGAGTTGAGGCTTCATCCCAGTGTTAAATCTCCCTGATGCTGTTGTTGATGATAATGAGGATTATGATGAAGGCTTTGAAGATGAAGACTATGGCTGATTGCTATGTTTAATAAATTGACATTTAAGTGATCCGGCTTTAATTAGGTATCAAGTATACAAAATAACGCACGGTCAACGGTAAATGTTCGATCATTGTCTGCAGGTCATGATCACATCCTCTCAGTTCTACTTCCAAGAAGTTATATATAAAAGGGAAGTTAAGCATTAGCATTACTTTTGCATTCTTCTCCTTGAGTCTCGTTTTGACATCTCAGCATCGTTTATAAAGTATAGCCCTGTCTTTTAAACGCTTTTCCGTAGGTCAGTTTCTTCGTATGTTAAGTGATTTATCGTTCCTAAATTCGAGACCACTGATGTTACCAGTTGTGCAGTTTAGTTTTGCCATATTTTATCCCGCAATTTTTCGTACATTACGCTTGTTTTAGCCTTATCATACTTTTATTTTTCAACAAACCATAGTAACCTTGTGTTTATGATGCTTTTTCGTACATTCATCGTCCGCTTGTCTTTTTTCCGCTTCTCCGTGGGTTAATTCATTTGTAATTATATTAGTTTTACTTTTGTTTTCCGTAAGTTGTTTTGTTCTTATGTATAACTAAATGAGGATTTCCAATTGATTTTACAGCGCATGTTAATTCATTCGCACAATATAAGAATCGATTGTCCTTTCCACATTTTCAACATTGGTAAAGTATCGTTGTGATTTAACACTTCACTGGCCAGCATGGGCCTTGTCTGCATGAAGATAAGACTGCGCGGATAACATGACCGGTGCCTACATGACATTTTTTTCAGACCCAGTGCTTACATGTATATTCCCATTTGGCGGCCACTAAAAAAACCCTCCAACGAGCCTTTACGTAAAGTAAAAACTTATTATTTTAGTGTCTCAGAATGTTGTAGTTTTCTTCAGTAAAGGTGTGATCATCATAAAACCGCTAATGATAGCTGTACTCTTGATGAAGATTGCTTTTTTGGGGCAGTAATGCTTTTTGGAAAATGGTAGAAGTTGCACTTCAAAAACAATTTTTTTTTGGGGGGGGGGGGGGCTTCATGACTGCTTGCTTCCCCGGATACTTACAACAAATACCCGGCAACTTGAAATGTTAGTTATAACCTTGCACACTCATTTCGTTTATCGATTTATTAATCTTGATTTTTACCGATTTCATCGATTTATATTGGAAGATATATCTGTTCATCTGTTCCTTCAAATATGAAAACTGATTTCATGCAAACAGTAAATTTGTTGTTGTTTATTGAGTTGCAGTTGAGAGTTGAAGGATCAAACAGTTATCACTTTTTAAAACATTCTTTTAAAAAAATCTGAAAAATCTTATCTTTTCTTCAAAACCAGGTTTAAAATCGTCTTCTGGTTTGTAGGCGCCCAGTTTTTCATGATTTAGACCTGCCGTCCTTTCAAAATAACATCGGTGTAGTTTCAGATGTAGTTAAATCCCAGAGTAGCCAATAGATAAAAATCAAAATCAATAAAAATCATTAGCAATCAAGTGATTTTTATCAATTGATAATGGAAATGGTGAAAATCTATCCAGGGAAATCTTTGAATGAATTTCAGACATCCCTTCAACTCGAGGGGATGTCTGAAATTCAGGCTAGGAAATCAGTTTACTGAGGGTGTATTTCTCGTGGTACTTGCCTGTGAGAACTGAATGTACATGTAATTATAAAACCAAACCGTTTTTGTTATTATGTACTAAACGAAGAGTTGTGGAGAGAAACTTGTGTGTGTGATAGTTTCCACATTTCTCATTTTCATGTTTGTTGAGCAGTTGATATTTGTGGAAGTGTTTTCTCAGCTGTACTATCTAACTCATGCCAAAAAACAACAATGGCAGACTTCCATTATAAATTGATAAAATCATGTAAAATAGATAATATCAATTTGACACAGCAATCTAGTTTATCGATTTTCACTGATTCCCATTATAAATCGATAAAAATCAATTGAATGCTACCGATTTTTATTGATACCGATTTTTATCGATTGAGTACTCCGGGATATACGTATTCTAGTTGATTAATAAAGATAATGCATCAGTCAATTCCTTGTAGTTATGCGTATCAAATGATGAAAGTGTTAAAACCTAGTGCTAGTGAGTTCTTTTCCGCTTATTATCTGATGGTACATGTAGATGAATGCTGACTAACACAGAAGATTACTTGACACATTGACCTGCAAGGTAGTATTTTTCTTCATTTGATTGGGTTGTCATATGCCATTTCGTTTCTTTTCAGAGAACTGTGATCTGTGTAGGACATGAGGCAGAGGTAAGCTCGACAAAATAATATTAGGTGTATAGTGTATAGGTGTATGGTTCCTTGAATCACATGGATCTTAGAAAATTTTCGCCTGATCTCAAATTCTCCTAAGCATTATTTTGTGATTAATGACTCGAAGTCTTGTTTTCCGGTGATTTTGCATCTTGGAGGCTTGAATTTTTTTCAAGTCTCAATCTGAAGTTTTGAAACATTGCTGGGACACCAATGATGAACACGAATCACTACATTGAACAGCCTTGAAAATTATGTTGAACAGTCTAATTTTTTCCTGATGGTGTCCCAGCCAATCTACATTTTACAGTATTATCATTAGCATGGTCGTAGTAGCATATCTCTTGACTCTTTGTGTCCCAAGAGTGACCAACATCAATTTTCTCCTAACAAATATTCATACTTAATCAAGAGGAAAGGTTATGAAACATCGATAGGTATTTCACCAGCTAAAGGGAAATGTTTTGATCTTC
>NC_133201.1:39118437-39130937 GCF_958299795.1 Porites lutea
GAAACGTGAAACTATGAAACTCAGGTTGTTCGTTTCGCTGTCGTTTTCATGGAGATAGTAAACCTAAAATAAAACACGAAATTAAAAAAATTAGTAATATCAGTTACAGTATGATTCTTACTGTTGTTTTTATATGTTGAAGTATTCTGTTTTGAAAGAAGGTCCACATCACTACGATTAGAACGTTGGAAAAGGCCGCCATCTTGACTACAGCACGTGCTCAAGAGTCATCACATGACTGCTAAGCAAGATTGTGACGTTGCGTAAATTAAGACACGTATTAATACACGACATATTTATTGCTAGCAACTAAACCTACTTACACGCGAGGACGTGTGGGTTGTCCAAGTGACACCCGCCCCTTGAAAACAAATTCAAATGCCAACTTTTCTTCAAGTTTATACACTCGATAAAAATTGCGGGCGACATGACTATGTATTTCGGGCGACATGACTATTTATTTCGGGCGACATAACTCTGGTTTCGGGCGATATGACTTCGGGCGAGATGACTTTCGGGCGACTTGACCGGTTACCGGGTCAGCAATGTCGAAATCATCATGTCACGTGGTGTCCTTATTAAGCGGGTTGAATTTAGAGAAGATGTAAGAGCTAGAGACGTGAAAAACTGTCCGTAATAACGATGTCGCTGGGTTTGATTGTAGTGGAAATAAGGCATGTTTCTACCTTCGTTTTCGTATTCACAGATGCGCATTCAATGCTAAGTCTTACAGTGTGACTACTCGAACCGGGGCACTTGGAAGAAGATTATCCAATCACAACGTTTTTTTAAAACAAAAGATTCTCACGTTTTTTTGGAAATGGAACCAATAAAATTCAAGGTTCAACTATGCAATAGACTACGATCACTCTCTTTTTTTTCTTAAGTTACGACTGAAAAACGGGCAACAAAAAACGTGCAACTTGTTTTGCAACATTGCTGCAAAACAAATATCATTGTTTGCGAATAAATTCAAAGTTTGATTTGAGAAGACTCTGTCGATCAGTTTGGGGCTACAATACTTCCAAAATTTGTAAGTTTGCTTAATAGCTTTTTTATTCCCCCACCATTTTGCTAGCTCGACTATCAGCCACTGATCTGAAAATAAGCCTGAGCTTCTCTCCTAAAGGAGGGACAAGACCAGACTGCAGTCAGGAGAGCAGTGGAAATCGAGCCTACCATGTTACATGAGAATAACAGTAGTCTTCGGGCAACTTCCCCACCTTAGAAGAGTGCTGCTCCAATCTTTGGCAGCTTGCTCACTCGTTACTTTCAATTCACGTTATTATTTTTATATGAAACTGGTTTCTTGTAGGGGGTGCCAGTGAATTTGAGCAACGCTTAAAAAATGAAATTCTGATACCTTTTATGGGAATGTGCAGCTATCTTTCCTAGAAGGACGTTTGATATCATGAGACATTGTTCCCAGACTTCCTCGTCGTCCTGTCCTTCTCGCTTTAGGGAATGGGTAGAAGAGAGAGCCCTGGTGTGAAGTTACCTCCGTAGTGGTAATAGTCATGAAGTAAAATCCCAGTAAGAGTAATCACTATGCAACAAGCAGCGTTAATCATTTTGTTTAACTGAGTTTAGTCTGAAGAATAGCGGGAAGACAGCATTAAAAATCATTGGTTACTGAATACTTTTGTAAGACAGCACTAAAAATCATTAGTTACTGAATACTTTTGTCTCCCACCATTCCAGACAACTCCCACATCAGAGGAGATAGACCACTGTGATGAAATCAAGGTGTCAGGGATTGGTGACTCTTCGGTTACTATTTTTAAACAAGGTACTGAACTACTTAATAACGGTACTCATTTATTGATTGATTGATTTATTTGCAAAAAGCAATTAGAAATTTTAGGTTTACTTGTAGGCATAGTGAAGTAGATTATTCTTGCAATCAAGAGATGGTAAAGTTTAAGAGAATAAATCTCCCCTATTGGCTTACGTGATGTTGCAGATGTTAGTAACGAGGAACGGGGAATGGTCGATTCGCCCTCGATTTATTTCGATTCGCCCGATGTGTATTTGTCGTCTTTAACCCTGAGGAAAGAAATAAGCGTGAAAATACAGTGAATGTACACATGGAATCCAAGCTTAGCTAAAATAACATCTCCGATAAGTATGTTCTCCCTGTCTTGTTTGGGTGTTGTATCTCATTGGGCGAATCGACTTACGTCCGGCGGAACGCCGTCCGGCGAATTGACTTTCGGGCCAAAGGACCGCAATTTATACATTCACACCCACGCAAAAGGAGCATCTCAAGTCTCGCCACCAGTCCTACTTATTTCATCTCCTGTAATCTTGTGTCTTAGAGCGCGAGGAGACGGCTGTATCTACTGTTGTAATCCGGGGTTCCACCGAGAATATCATGGACGATATTGAGCGAGCTGTTGATGATGGAGTGAACACGTTTAAAGCGCTCACCCGCGATGATCGCTTTGTACCAGGGGCTGGTGTCACGGAAATTGAACTGGCTAAGCAGATATCCAGCTTTGGAGAGGTATGTTGAGTTGCAGGTCTTGACATATACCTATCAGTGTCACTCAGCTTTTGGATTCAAAGTGGTTAAACCTTGGTAATTATAACTCTGAAACGTGTAACTTTACTGCACACGCTTTTTCTTTATTACGAAGAAAGATTTTAAAAGCCTGCTAATGGTTTCCTAACTACAGTTGAACCTCCATGTGTGAAAAAGGCGCAGAAAAGGGGTTGGGGGAGGGGGGAAACACGAAAGGTAAAAAAATCCCTTCTCCCCATGCTCTTCCCTTCCCGGCGCCCGCCCTTTAGATGCCTACAAGCAGGTGACGTGCACCCCCTCTCCTAACATGGATGGTGGCTTTGGAGGGTCTTGATCGCGTGAACTTGTATTGCGTACTAGCCGTTAATTGTTTGTCCTGTTTTCCGTCAGACTTGGGCAGGCCTTGAACAATATGCCATGGACAAATTTGCCGAATCCTTGGAGGTCATTCCCAGGACCCTCGCGGAAAATGCTGGCGTGAAGCCCACAGAGCTGATATCTAAGCTCAAAGCTGCCCACAAGGGTGGGGATAAAAATGCTGGCTTTGATAACGAGGTATAGTTGAAGTCCTTAATAACGTAATGTAAAATTTGATTTCAACGCGGAGATACTGAGCAGAAAAATAGAACATAGCTTGAAAATCTTAGACGGTAGCCACAAAAATAAAATATGTTAGACAATACAAAACATTTTCAATTCGATTTAAAAAAGAGAAGAAATCCAGATAAGAATATGCTTAATATAGTGCACAAGCTAAAAATTTTATAGCTAAAAATATATATTTACTAATCCTGATTCCTGTTGTTTCATAAAGTTTTTGTTGTTTTGTTGCCGACCGTATTTGGTCTGTTAAATTGTTCCGCATCTTTGGCTCATCCTTTGTAAATGTGTTAGCGTAGAATCTTGGGATTTTTTGTTTTGACCCTTTTATTTACAGTTGAATCATGATTTTCAAACGCCTTTTTGGGAAAAGCTAATTAGACCGAATTATCAAGAGGTGCGAAAAATCGGGGATGAAATAGGCCATTTCCGAGGGGGGACAAGTTCTAATCTAACGTGGTGACACTGACATATATGATATGACATAACTTTCGATGTTGTTTTTCTTAGGGTGGTGGAGCTGCAGTGAAAGACGCAGTAAAAGCAGGAATCTTAGACTTGTATCTTGCAAAGCACTGGGCTATCAAGTTCGCCACTGATGCAGCTGTTACAGTACTTAGAGTGGATCTGGTAAGGGAACACATTTGTGTCGTGCCGTAGCTCTTCAACCAAATTCTCGTCTTTAAATCCAGTTTATACAATTATCTTTGTCCTGATTAAGACCTTTAATATCTAAATTTTAAGTGTTTGTCTCATAGAGTTCATTAGCAACCTTTAAATTGGATTATGGTGACACGTTAGATTTTTAATCTTGTTATATTTCCAAGATTTTCCACTTTTTCTGCTGCTGGCCAGAACATGAGACTTAAGAGATATAATTGGCGTTGCAACTGATCATCTTAAGAGCTGCTTGTCGATCTTGTAATGGTAGTCCAATCCAGGAGTCCTCATTTTTTACAACCCCAACTCAGACATTGGTTATACGCTTTATAAGAGAGGAGAAGCGATGACGTCACAAAAAGTAGGATTGGTGAAAGGGGTTGGTTGACATGTCCAGAAAGAAAAAGGTAAAAAATGTCCACTTGCTAAAAATCAGCTTGTTAGTGTAAATTGGTGGTAAGATGTAAGCATCGTTATGCGCCGTTGACTCCATTTAAATCTTTCTACAACATGCGAGGCTAATTTTAGAAGGATTTGTATGGAGTCATCAGAGCATAGCGGTGCTTATATCACCCCCACCAAATTTTGCACTTGTAGCTTGATTTTTAGAAAATTGGGCATTCTTCATATTGTTCTTTATGAGATATGCCAGCCAATCCCATAATTTCACAAATTTGAATTTTTTAACGTCACACCTCTTCACTCTGTTCTGGAAAAAATCAGATGTAAACTAACGGGAAATTTTATTGGGGAACGCTTCCATAATGGTGCAAGTAACGAAACTATTATCCTTCAAATAAGCATTCACAAGTTGGTTTTTAAATTGTGAGGTAACCAATGCATGTTACAATTATGCCCTTGCATTTTCAGATTATCATGTCCAAACCGGCGGGAGGACGAAAGCCTAAAGACAATCCAAACTGGGATGAAGATTGAGCAATAAAGTGTTGTTACGTCAAGCAATAACTGAATGATCTGTTAACCTGCTTCTTGGTCTGGATTAACGTGTGTTGTTGAACTTTGCAGAATTAATCCAAGGCCACCAAATGACAGTGGCATTTTGGTGACTGAGAGCCGTTTTACTCTCGGCAACGTTACTAACTACTTGCTTTGCCATAGTCCTCGTTAGCTCGTTTGTTCTGTTTTCCCAATGCAGGTCTTGTGATAATACTCTAGAGAACTGTTCATTCAAGTTTCGTCTTATTCCAGTGCATATTTGCGCATGATTTATGAAAGGACGAAGGGGCAAATTCCCCGAGACTTTCAAAACAGAAAAAACAGAAAACAGAACATACAAGCTAAAGAGGTCTATACTCTTAAAACTGTTGGGAATAGTATTAAAGTTTTGGCGAGAGCCATGCTGAAGAAAGTTGTAGCTCCCTGGTAGCTCTCTTCAGGCGCCTGTTTACTCATAGGACCATGCTCGTTCTTAGCGCCCCTCGGCAGTTGTTTTACTGAACCAGTTGATGAAAGAGTGACCGTCTGAGCACAAGATGATTAAAGCGCTATCAGTGTTTGCAATCTCAGTAAAGTAGTGACCATTATCCTACAAAGTATCCAATATCAAAGCAAGGTCGTGATTTGGTGTCGCGCTTCTTACCTTACAATTATTAGGTAGCTTAAGCAACGGTCTTTTTGAGCGACGCGCGTCAACCGGAAGTGGACTTTTTGCATCATTAGGCAGTGGTTTGGTTGAAACTCTCGTTTCTTTCTTGTATATGAAGTGACGAATAAAGCTTCAGCACCTTTGAAAAATTGCAAGGCACGTTAAAGTTATCATCAGCCAGTGAAACAGGTGCGTATCAGAACAGCAGGTTCTACCAATAAATACACAGAGTGAAAAACTGGTTTTTCATTTTTTATGATGAGGATAAATAAATGGTAGATACTCGTAACTGCGGAAGTCAATGGTATGATCCACGGATGCGAAAGGGTTCTTTTTGCCTCATCGCGGGTGTCGCGATTAAATAATCACAATCAAAAATGATAAAGTGACTTTATTAGTAACGATTGCACTGCTGTCGTGGTTTTGCAGACTACTGAAGATAGCTTTGGTGCTCCTTTGTAAATAACATTATCGGGGCAATAGCAGGGCTGTATCCTCTGATCTTGGCCGACAGATATTAAGGCCCCATTTTTTTGGAGGAAAGTCTCCCAGGAAAGAGGGTCCGGCTGACCGAGACAAAGTGTTTATCTGAAGAACTGTTGGCCCGGCTAAGAGGGTGTCCCTGCCATCACAAAAGGGTGACTCTTCTATGCGGGTCACCCTTCTAACCGAGCCAAGTCTTTGTTTCTTGTGTAAACGGTTCGCCAAGTTTTGTAAGGAAATGTATGAAAAGGTCGCTCGCCTAGGGTAGCTAGAGTAGGCGAGTGACCCTTCTATCCGCGATAACTTTTCTTCATAAAAACGCTCTGATCACTGTGTTGTATCGTGCCGCAACGCATATCGAAAGACGATTGACGTTTACCTCATTCCCAGCTATTAGTCACTTATATTTGTGAGTTGCACTGTCAAAGTTTCCAGTTCTAACCGACTGTAAAAGTTCAAGGGTCAAATACAAGACGCCCTAACTTTTAACGTAAATTCTACTTGGGTTTCAGTTGTGGGACGGACGGTGTATTCGTAGCAACAGTGAGGTCAGATGAAAAATTCTCCTAGACCCTACACCCTATCCGTTGTCAACCTTGTCGCTTACCCGACTGATAGTTAGGCTCTCGTTCACTTGATAGATAAATCCACATGTAAGGATAAATTGATTTAATGAGTTTTGTTTGTAAACTTGAGCTGGTTTGTTATATAACATCTTGGGTTTTAGGATGCACTGTCTCCTTTTCAGAATCAATGTTTCAAGAAACTAGCACGTCCATCTTACATCGATACACTGATGCCCTTTAAAGTTTCATCACATCTCCTCTTTCAAACAAATTTTTATTGACGTCAATATTACAGGTGTTAAGAGAGAATTTATTGTTCTTCAGTTATTTGCAGTGTATTTTGCTTTGGCTCATAAAAATATGAAAAGTCAATGTAGAAATCCTTTATTCTTTAGTCTTAACTTCTCTAAGCCGTGAACAACCCGTTGATTTATTGAGCGTAAACTTATTTGTCAAGTCATAATTGTATTTAATCTTCAAGCTGTAATCAACCTGTAAGAAGCCGTTATCCACCTGTGTAGTTCTTGGAAGTAACTAATGTTTCAAAACAAGGTTAGGTTTCCACCAACAGTCTTTTAGAAATGATAGTTGTGTTCTGTAATCTACCTCGCTAGAACATGATGTAATCTGTATCGCTTCGCTAGCTTCGGCTTAAATAGAGGTGCTTTGTGAGCTTCTTCGGTTACATCCTCGTTGGCATCTAGTCTTGGTTACATTTTGGTTGGTTATATTTTGACTGTACCCGCAGTATAGTCTTGGATTAAACTTCTACATTGGAGCCAAGTTCTGTTGGTTGTTATCATTGTCTCAAGGGTATTCAACAGGCGTAAGAGATTCCGTGCCTTCCCGCAGCCAGCCGTGTCCCCAGGGAAAGGCCTTTCCCAGAGAGTTTTAGAGCTTTTCCCCGTCCGTCGATGTTCCCTTTTGTGAAGGCAAAACACTGTTTCCACACTGATGTTTAAGTGAAAAAGCTGTTTTCACACAGGGGCAGTTATCTGTCACTTGAACAAGTGACTAGATAGTTTGTCGAAATGTTTTGCAGAAACCTAAATTGGGCATATGGAAAGATGGAAATCTGATGCATTTAAAAAAAGTTATAAGGTTATCTTCTGTGGAATCTATTTGTTAACTCTTTTTCTTGCGGTATTTTCATGCTGTCGTTTGCAGAGGCAGGACAACTTTTAAAAACCTTGATACTGCATTCACTGGTTTACATTGAAGAGTACAGTAGGATTAGTACATGTATTTACATTCATTTGTCAAAATGAAATTTGTACTGGGGTACTCGGGCGTGTCCCTGCTTTGCATGGACTTTAACGGTTTCGTTGCCCTCACCTTCGCAGGCAGTACGTGTGTAATGATAGTTTTTCTTGATATTTTGACTTGATATTCTGAGTTTAATGAACCGGTTATGTGTGTTATGGTCACATAGCCATTTTACTCCATCATGTGTTTTGTATTGCCTTTACGAACAGAGCGCAGCACATACTTCATTTTGGCTAATTTTGTCAAGTTTTGCTATTCTGCTGGGGACTGCTGGGGAAATTGAAGCAATATGATGTTTACAATGATTTACTACTATGAAAAAAGATATATTTAAACTCATTAATAAATAAAATAAGAGGAAGTTTCAAAAGTCCTGAATTAGTCAAGCGATATAAGTATTTGCATTATGATTTACAAACACCATTCAATGACAATGTTGCTAATAATAATAGACAAACAAAGGATAATTACCTTTTTACTGTTGATAATAGTTCAGAAGTAAATCCAATTGATTGGTACAATGCTTATTTAGAAGTTAATCTTAAACTCGTCAAATATACTGATGGAACAGGTATTACAGCAGGAGCTAATAATGGAAATCAAGATGGTACAACAACAAGAGGTCATACATTCATTCAATCATTAGAAGTTGAATCATTCTCGACCCCAGAGCTCTTCTGCGAATGACGCTAAGGAGGAAGAGCTCTGGGGAACCCTAGAACAAGATGGTGTCTAATTGGTTTCAGCTTAAAACAGTAAAAGTGTTTCTGATTGGTCCATTCATGTTAGCACGAGAGCAGGTGAACGTGCCGCGTGTCCAGCAAGTAACAACGCCCGGCCGATTCTTGATTTCAGCGATTTCAAAACAACATTTGCACGACTAATTAGACAGAATAACTGAATTCCCCAGTTTTTAAATAAATGGCATTAGCTACATATCAAAAATTGATTTTAATGTGAAAAATAAAATAAAAATACACCCACATCTTTGCCAGCTATAATTTAAGAAGCATGACACGTTACTGATTTTTCTTCGACTTTCACGTTATCGTATTTAAACGAAGAAGGCGAGTATGAATGAAAACGTTGGCTTTATGTCGTGAATTGCCTAAAAAGCAAACTTGCAAGAGAAACGTAAACAGAAAAAAAACGAACCGTTCCCCAAAGTGATGGGTGTACACAATGCGACTAGATATTTATAGTTGTCGTGTTTTTCTCACGATAGCTTTACAAAAGCGATCATATTCATAAACAGAAATAGAAGGACGCTAAATTCATGCATATTTTGGAAATTTTTATTGGAATTACATACGTTTTCTTAAAAAGCCATTCGGATTTTTTCACTAACTGCCTCGTGAAGTAGAACACAAATATTTTATCAACTGTCGAGCGTATGCAAATTTCACGTCTCAGATCTATGAACGTTTAACGGTATTTTCTCAGTGGTTACTACAGTTAAGAGCCTCGTGTATCTGAAAATTCTTCAAGGGTTCCGTTTCTTCAGTTCTAATTCCGAAGGAGCAAGAAATTTCGCGATAAAATAGATATAGAAGAAGACAAAAGTTTTGGTTGGATAAAAGAGCATGCAGTGTGCGGTCCAAATAGCCAGATTTTGCCTAGGCCGGCGCAGAGTTTCCCAGAGCCTACGCGCGGAGTCAGAAGTGTAAGCACTGGGGTCCAGAATGAGGTTAAATGTAATGGAATTGAATGTAATGAAACATCAAAAACCGCCCATGCCCACCTCTCCTAGGCGACCCCTGGGCATTTGGCTTTTTTGAAAAATTTTGGTTAAATTCCCTGGTATGTTGGCAGTTTAGATGGTTAAATGCCCCACCGGCTAGCGCTTCAAAACGCGTGAAATCCCCAACGTACCCACAAGAGATTATTCCAAAATTTTCCCATTTGTCAAACCGTTTATTCAGAGTTAAATATCGCAATAGACAATACGGAAACTCTCTCAAGTCTAGGAAAGCTGTCTTACGGAGGTTTCTTCATTTCCAAAGAATTGGTCATTCCAGAGAGCCCACATTTGACGGGCTTTTTCAAAGGCTTTCAAATGCTCCAACAAAGCAGTGAAGTGAATATAGGAGCAACGACTCGTGAATGAGGTGCACATGCGGAATAAAAGAATTACGAGATCCTTTTGCTTGCGACGCTGACCAGCGTTTTGACACGACAGTCAAATGTCCGACCTGGCGGGCCTCATTTTGGGTCAAATTCTCCACTGTACGGAGCAAAAAACCAGTCAAATGCCCGGGGTGTGGGGGGCAATGGACGGTGTTGGAATTGACTGGCACATAAACTATACAAAAAGTTATGCAGACACAGTTGGAAAAGATCAGTTTTTTCATTTAGACACATCTAGTAGAACAACAGAGGCAAGCAGCTCGGCCATTATATAATGAAGGATTTGCCACAAGAAAAATATTTAAGCAATAGAAACCGTTTTTCCGTGTTTGCATACCCTTATAACAAACACGAGAGGGGCTGGGAGAACTCGAGACAATTATGCAAACCCCAGACGAAGTCGAGAGTTTGCATAACTGCCTCGAATTCCCCCAACCCGTAGAGTGTTTATATCAGGCTGTGCAAACACAGGAAAAAATTTTCTTTTGCTTTTATAAAATACTTTTCCTAGAAAAAGAGAAAAACACTTTGTTTTATATGGCACTGATTAAAAGAGAAATTCTTACCAGTCTCGAAGTGTTGTACACGAAACTTGTACGCGAATCAGTCTCGTCTGCTTTAAAATGTGTTTCTGCAAAAGATGTTTGCACGATCGATTAAAGTCACTTTTTTTACCCTTATTTTCATTTGAAACCGCGCGAGAGGTGTTTCTTTTAAGACAGTGGGTGGCGTGATTGATCCTGACATAATACTTAGGGATCGAACATATCTTGTATTTTTTCCCTTGGCTGCGTGGTGAAGTTTCAGGCACGCGAAGCTAACAGCTGACGAAGAAGCACGAGCTTAAATCCTGGCAATCGAGTTTGTGTGCTTTTTCTCTTTCTTTCTGTCTTTTCTTTTTCTTTACCTTCTTACTTTTAGCATTTTTTCTCCTTTACCTTTATTAATTAAGTTAGTAAAGCCGGTTCGGCATCACTTCAACTGTTAAAAAAATACATATAAATGATTGGCTAGTTCTCGATCAAACGCACACACTCACACAAACAACGGTGCGGAGAGACGCCGAAAGGCCGAAAGGAGACAGAGAGCAGTTCGCCGCTTCACTCGATTTGTGGATTACGGATTAATGTTAGACTGGGGACGTTCATGTAGTCTGGAATATGATCTGATTCGTTCACCGTATTAAAAATCCCTAGAATTGTAGCTAGCCCGACTTCACGTTCAGCGAGCGTTTTTTACCCTCTAGCGTTACGATAAATAGTGACCCTATTTGGTGCATGAGCTGTGTTTCAATTAGAGCCTTGCTTTAAAAGTAGCAATAAATGGACCGGCAAAGCGATTGCTCCTTCAAATTGGCGTCAAAAAAGGCGCGGCAGAGACGCACGCATGCTTTCCTGTTAAATTTATTTCTTTGCGCCATTTTCCATAAATTAAATTCCGCATAATTATGTCATTGCGCAAGTCATACCACATGCCACTCGGCAAACTCATTGCATCTTTTACCCTCCCGCGTCAAAACCACGTTAACACACTGTCATGCAAACACACCTCTCAGCCAATCAGAGCGCGCGTAATTTCTTAGTTATTTTATAATTAATAAATCGACAACAATTTTCCATGGTCTGTACTTATACCTCTTTTTCGTCTTCGCGAGAATTCGCTCAGTTATGGTAAATTAACAGATGGTTCAGCTGTAAACAAAATATCAATTCATTTGAACTTATTTAGTTACTTTGCTGTTTTTAATAAAAATAATATTCACCCAAATAAATACTGAGATGAATATCCTTAATAATAATAATAATAATAATAATAATAATAATAATAATATCATCTTTCGAAAAGGTAAAAGGTGCTGCAGGTGATTGTAAAGTTATTCTCCGCACAAAATTTCGATGGTGGCGTCCTCAAATTTTTTGTTTTTAAGGTCCTCGACCTGGTATGGAACTATATGTTGAAAATTATCTCAGACTAAAAACTTGGACTCATCTAAGAGAGTATCATGTAAGAAAACAAACAACTTCGAGAAATAACTTCTTTATTAACTAGTTTTAGTACCTTATCGACCTCCACCATTTATTGGTAATTGACTATTCGTACAGGACCCGTACACCGACGTGTATTTGCTATTCATACTGGATTCTGACTATATTGATTAACCACTGACTCGAAACGATAAGCTTCTTTTTACGGTTAGGGTTGTTGCTATATAACTCGAAATCAAAGCGCTTTTCAGCAACGAATGTTCCGTGGTATAGTGGTTTAGGTGGTCACCTGCAGACACTATATCCCGGGTTCGATTCCCGCTCGATCTTGTCACGCTGAACTATTTTAATGGCATTAATTGAAAAGACGTACACTTTTATAACATTTGTTGAGCATAAATTTCATAGAAATTCCAAGAAAAGACTTAATCCCGTATGAACAGCAAATACAAGTTGGTGTACGGGTCCCACAGGAATAGCCACTGCCGTAATAAAAAGAGCAAAACCCTTGTCGGGGGGTGCTCGGTGGCTGTTCTTTGCCTAGCAACAGCTAGGACTTCTTGCCTCACCGCAGTAAGGACTTTACCGCTGACAAGGCGGTTGTCTTTCCCTATTTTACCACTGGGACCGTGGTTGAGTTCTCTGAGCACCCCCTGTCAACCAGTAGGGCCCGGAGCGGAATC
>NC_133201.1:39135937-39213437 GCF_958299795.1 Porites lutea
TAAAAAGTTTACAGAGGAACCTATTAACCAGTGCATTATATGTCACATTAAAAAGATCAATTTCGCTTCCCTAACAGAAAATTTGAAATGAAAAAAATATAGGTTAACCCTTTAAACCCTAATATCAAAATTCAAATTCTCATTTGTTATCTTTATACGTTTTCAATAGAATCCGTTGAAGTATCAATTAGATTCATTTTGTGTGATCATGTCCTCAATTCCCATGACCACTTTGTTTTATAAAGGAGTGATATTACAAAGAGAAATTTGACACTGGTCACTCTTAGAGCTTAAAGGGTTAAGCCGCCCTGTGGGAAAAAAAATCATGCAAGACCTTTTGCAAACTTTAAGACGGAATCCACTAGGAAATTGAGTAATTTTTATTCTCAGTGGACAAAAACCTTGTACCAGAATAGTTTAAAGAATATTGCATTCTTTTCGACATTTTTTAAGGCCTAAAGATGTAATTAGTCATCTGTAATAACACCAAAGAAAATTTCTCCTGGGAGTCCGAGAAAATAAATGTCAAATTTCAAAATAATTGTGAAAACACAGGTAAATCTCTGTCTCTCTTTCATATGAAGATGTAATTTTGTGAAATTTGACATTCATTTTCTCGGGCTCCCATAAGAAATTTTCTTTGGTGTTATTACAGATGATATATTACATCTCTTGTTATTCGGGCGTGCCCCAAATAGAGTAATCGAGATGGCTTGTTTTGAAGCAAACTTGCAATAGGCACGCAATACGTGCTAACGTAAACAAGGCAAGTAAAAAGGAGAAGCGAGGCGAATGTCAGCCATGCGAACGTCCTGTACAAGGTAAGAGGCATGTTGGAAAGAAAGCTCCGCTAGCAAGGTACTTTATCCCACTTTTACGATCTCAAACATTAATCTGAATGTTCAGTATTTTTACCTCATCTAAATTTGGAAGTTTGAAGTCCGGAGATGAAAACTCTTAAAAATATTCGTACTATAACGGGTTTTCGTCGCAATAAGACTTTGAGCGATGCTGAATTGTTCTGAGGTCGAGAGCGAAAGGAGATGTTGCGCAAAAATGTTGTTACTTGCAGCCTAGAAAGATTAAAGAAAGATGACAAATACATTTAGGAATTGGTGAATGAACTTAAAAGGAATTGGCCCATTGTCGGTACTAAAGGAGCATTTTAATAGATTCACGTGCGTCTTTGCTCGTAAGTGCTAAAGTCACGTATGTGGGAAAAGTGTGGATAAGATACAGCTGTTTTGAGACGTTTATCTTGATGATCTTGTCTTACATATCAAAATGTACGAATCAATATGTGAGGTTTTGGTATGGGGCTTTCGTGAACAATGTGTATTTGATAATGCGTGACATTTCTTTGACGAGAGGATCGAAATGCACCAATCATACAGTCTAGTGAGTCTCTTATTGAAATAAACCACCCATCATGAGGCAGCGTTTATTCGAGGAAAATGGCGTTTAATGGAGGAAATACGGTACGCTTAGTACAACCACGCCCAAATATACGCTCCCACAGTCTTGTTGAAATCCGTTTAGGGATTCGACACTTTTATATTAGAAATACGGTTTTAATTTCCGTGTTATTGCTACCACAAGAGTAAAATATTAAAAACGCCGAGTAACATTAAATAAAAATTATTAAAAATTCAACTGTGTTATTGTTGAATTGTGTTTGATTGCTTCCGCCAGTGCAGTACAGTCACCAGTACCAAGTCTATTGGATGACAAATCCAACTGTGTTATTGTTGAATTGTGTTTGATTGCTTCCGCCAGTGCAGTACAGTCACCAGTACCAAGTCTATTGGATGACAAATTCAACTGTGTTATTGTTGAATTGTGTTTGATTGCTTCCGCCAGTGCAGTACAGTCACCAGTACCAAGTTTGTTCTGTGACAAATTCAACTGTGTTATTGTTGAATTGTGTTTGATTACTTCCACCAGTGCAGTACTGTCACCAGTACCAAGTTCATTCCTTGACAAATTTAACTGTGTTATTGTTGAATTGTGTTTGATTGCTTCCGCCAGTGCAGTACAGTCACCAGTACCAAGTCTATTGGATGACAAATCCAACTGTGTTATTGTTGAATTGTGTTTGATTGCTTCCGCCAGTGCAGTACAGTCACCAGTACCAAGTCTATTGGATGACAAATTCAACTGTGTTATTGTTGAATTGTGTTTGATTGCTTCCGCCAGTGCAGTACAGTCACCAGTACCAAGTTTGTTCTGTGACAAATTCAACTGTGTTATTGTTGAATTGTGTTTGATTACTTCCACCAGTGCAGTACTGTCACCAGTACCAAGTTCATTCCTTGACAAATTTAACTGTGTTATTGTTGAATTGTGTTTGATTGCTTCCGCCAGTGCAGTACAGTCACCAGTACCAAGTCTATTGGATGACAAATTCAACTGTGTTATTGTTGAATTGTGTTTGATTGCTTCCGCCAGTGCAGTACAGTCACCAGTACCAAGTCCATTGAATGACAAATCCAACTGTGTTATTGTTGAATTGTGTTTGATTGCTTCCGCCAGTGCAGTACAGTCACCAGTACCAAGTCCATTGAATGACAAATCCAACTGTGTTATTGTTGAATTGTGTTTGATTGCTTCCGCCAGTGCAGTACAGTCACCAGTACCAAGTTCATTCCCTCTCAAATTCAACTGTGTTATTGTTGAATTGTGTTTGATTGCTTCCGCCAGTGCAGTACAGTCACCAGTACCAAGTTCATTACGTGACAAATTTAACTGTGTTATTGTTGAATTGTGTTTGATTGCTTCCGCCAGTGCAGTACAGTCACCAGTACCAAGTTCATTACCTGACAAATTTAACTGTGTTATTGTTGAATTGTGTTTGATTGCTTCCGCCAGTGCAGTACAGTCACCAGTACCAAGTCTATTCCATGAGAAATTCAACTGTGTTATTGTTGAATTGTGTTTGATTGCTTCCGCCAGTGCAGTACAGTCACCAGTACCAAGTTCATTCAATGACAAATTCAACTGTGTTATTGTTGAATTGTGTTTGATTGCTTCCGCCAGTGCAGTACAGTCACCAGTACCAAGTCTATTGGATGACAAATCCAACTGTGTTATTGTTGAATTGTGTTTGATTGCTTCCGCCAGTGCAGTACAGTCACCAGTACAAAGTCTATTCCATGAGAAATTCAACTGTGTTATTGTTGAATTGTGTTTGATTGCTTCCGCCAGTGCAGTACAGTCACCAGTACCAAGTCTATTCCATGACAAATCCAAGTGTGTTATTTGAAGAAGCGAGCCAAGAGTACGAGCTAAGAGCAGATGAAGGGTACAACTCTTTTCGTTTTTACATTCTTTTATGCATTTCAATGCAACTGACAACCTATCCTCATCGTTTACTTGCTTAGCAATACACGAGACGAAAGCCTTTATCGCTTGTTCCGATTGCGAAGCTAGCATGCCGCATGTGAACAAAAGCACCTGTTTAAGCTCTTTAAAATATCTGTTGTCGGCAATTAAGGTTTCTGGACAAATTTCGTTGTCTAGAACCTGGCAACAGAGGTGAAATGCCGCAAACAGTTCCTGAAATGTTTTATGTAAAAAGCAATAGTTGAGAGATGGTCTCACTTTTTTAGGGCTACACTCAACGGACAAGAAGCCGAATTCAGGTAATTCTTCTGAGCAATTTTTAAACTCGCCTTCTTCGAGGGACAGGTTATTATGAAGCAGACCGTTCCAGGCGATGGAGCCAAGCTGTCTTAGTTGAGTCTTGTATACTTTAGTGAGGTCTTCGTCTTTGGTATTTGGTAATGGTAATCCTTTCTTTTTCCTATATCTTCTAAGAACACACTCTACCATTTCTAGATACAGCTGTGTACCACTTTCTGCAAAAATACCATCAGAGTCCTCACAAAGAAGACAAAGAAGTACAGTGTTTAAAGGACTTTCTGTCAACTGTTGGAGGTTTTTGTCAGACTCTAGTTTGTTTAAAAGCTTCTGGGCCAAATGCGGTTCCGCTTTGAAATACCTGAAAATGAACTCTCGGGCGTCTTCTTTACTGAAACCTTCAATTTCTAGCAAGGTATCGCAGCACTCACGCACCTCCATCCCAACCTCTTGTCGTGCTGTAGCTACAATGTAACACTTTGGTAGCACTCTTCCTTGAATGACTTCCTTAAACGCTGCAAACATATTGGCAGGCAACTCATCCAATCCGTCAAGTATCAGTAAAATTTCGGGCTGATTACAGCGAATGAATTTGAAGAATTCTTCCTTATCTTCTTTTGTGCAATCTCGAGGCAGAAGCTGGTCATCAATGGCGTCCCAAAGGACAGACTTGAAGATTTCGTTCGCTTTCTCTTTTTCAGATCGAGGGAGAGGTTGTCCTTCGGTGGCCTTCGAAAGGCAAGACTCTATTTCTCGGCATTTAAGCAGTAAAACAACTTCGAAGTTTGGAAAAAAACTTCCTGAAGGATCTTCTGCCACTTGTTTGTTCGCTGTCCAATCGTAAGCAAGTTTATTACAGAATGTGGTCTTTCCTATACCTGGCCTCCCTTCAACTAAGACCGTCCTAGGATGAGCGCATTCTTCGTGGGGTTTGAAGATATGTTTCATAGTAACAGTTTCATCAGTCTTTATTCCCCGTTCTTTCTTTCTGCTCACTATTTTGAGTCTGGTAAAATTGTTATCAAGGCTTAATCGAAACTTTTCCCACCATGGAAAGGGTGCAAACCATCTTTCACGGGTGCTGTAGAGTTGGCGAATGCCATCAACAAATCCAGTTGGGTAAAAACCACCTGAAAATAAAAGATATATCGTGTTTAAGTCGAACCCCCACTTCACAGACACCACCTTAATACGGACATCTCTCTCGTTGTTTTATGGACAGTTTCCTTTAACACTGGCAAGAGCCCTTATATTGTCTCAAAATTCAACCCGCTTTAAACGGACACCTGTGTAAGTAAGCCACCTCTGTAGAGTGCATGGCATATGACTACTAATTCGAGGGTCCTACAGATGTTTCGAGCTCCTCCGAGTTTCCACTGACTTTTCCCCCTTGAGAAAAACAAGTTGCACTCTTTTAAAGCAAAACATTGAAATTATTCCCTTTACACTAAGTCTTAATTGCTTTGTGACGACTCAATTTAAAGGCAGCGAAACGACGATCACGGTTATAATTCTTTTCATGTATTCGCTGATAAAGCAATTTTCAATCTCTAGCGAAAATCACTCTATTACAAGCACAGTCTGTTAATAAAGATCAGCTTAATCAAAACGATGGCGCCGGCAACGAGTGTCACTTGTTTTGCACTGCGCATCACCTACTGCGCATAACATGACGACATCAAAGCTGGTGGTGATTTTCACCAGTCACCTGAAAAGACGTAACGGCCCTCTTTTTAGTTTTAATCGTTTTAATTGTGATTCTGACAACCCTCCCCGGCTAAAATGGTGTTGGGCTTAAAACTCGCCCCAGTCCCCGCGCGCAAAATGCCCATTTGAAGCCGGAATTGCCCCTTTTGTTGTCTCTGCAAGGAAAGAAGAACGGTGATCCCCCTTTTTTTATTGGTTATGGCTAGAAGAAAAAGATATTTAAAGGAGAAAAAAAATCTGGTTAGTAGAAGTTTTATTATTTTTTTTTTATAAGAATGACGTAAAATGCCGCATTTGGAGACACAGTATAAACGGTCCACGTTTTAAATTACTTCCAAGATCGAGCAATTTAAAGTCACTATACTGAAAAATTACAGCCCAGATCAACAAACGGGCTTTAGATTTTAGTATATTTCATAGGTTTTTTTTTGTACGAGAAAGATTTTTGACGGTTGTTCCAGCTTCGAACATTCCGTGCGCAACTTGGCAAAAAACACTTAGAATAACGGGCTCGCGAGGCGAAATCAAGCAAGGTGACCCCATCCATTTACTGCAGATTTTCAATGTACTGACTGTCAATTGGACCAAGTTTTCAAAACACTTGATAGTACACCCTTGTCAGTTAGACGGGGTCTAGGGTTTATCGTTCATATCCGAGAAGACTAGAAAGTCTAACCGTTTGCAGATGTCTTTCTAAAGGCAGCACGTTCTCCTTAGATATTTAAAAAACCCTGAGTGTTGGTCCGGCCGGGGCTTGAACCAGCGGCCTCCAGCTCGGCAGACCTGCGCTTAACCAATTGAGCTAACCAGGCGGGGTTAATGAAGTGCGGTGGATATGAAGCCCGGCCAACTTCATTGTCATGTTTTTGTTCGCTTTTTTGGACTTGACCGCGCACCTTTCATTGTGAACTAACGGACCAATAGCAACGTCCTATAAATTTATTCAGTCATAATTTGTGAACCAAGACAAAACATTGTACACGCTCAGCGAGCCCTCAACAGAACCTGCACCCCATTGTTTCCATCTTTGATTTTTGCGGGCTTTCAGAACCTGTGTCCTCTACTAAAATAACGGGACCACTTGCACTATTTTCCTTCCCATGACCTGGACATTCAAGAACAAAAATAGCCAGAATTTCAGCCGTCTCCTCGAGTCGCAAACTTTTTTGTTTACGACATTATTAAAACAAGTTGCTTCTTCTTTCGGAACATGTAAATTACATAACTTGAAAGATGAGTGCCCTTAAATGCAGAAACTAAATTCTGTCACTGAATTGGAAGCATAGATTTCTTCGAGAATCTCTTGATTGATTCTTATTTTCCAACAATTTAAGGTCGAGATTTTGAACATTGAATCTGCTGTTATTGACGGTTCTGTGTAAGCATAGTATTTTTGAATAAAGAAAGAACAGTGAAGAAGCAACTAGTTTTAATAATGTAGTAACCAAAAAATACACCATTAAATCTGGATGAAAACGTAATTATGAAGTGTTTTCATAAAGGCCCATTGGTTTTATGTAATGCTTTAGTTGTATAGACGCTGTATTTTCAGTCAATTTTTTCGCACGTTTCTTCGATAGTTTGCCGATAAAACGCACATGGTTTAAAGAGCAAAAACGGTTGTAAAACTAAAAAGGAACTAATTATACTGTTCAATAAATCTTTGTAATTAGCAATTATTGAATGAATAATAAATGGCTTTATTATAGTTGCTACATTTTGCATGATGTGCCGTGTGCTTTTGTTCATATTTATTGTTTCAAGGAAATGTGTTAGTCGGTTGCTCTATTCAAACCTGCTGGCTACTTCAATTTTTATTGCAACCCCTGCAGCTGGATCGGCCACTTGGTTGAAAGCCGGCTTTAATCTACCCACCACTTAACTGAGGGATTGATATGGCTGTATTGCAGACTCCTTAGCAAAAGACTTATCTCACGCAAACGGCTATTATTTTTCTAGCACATTGCAAATCCTCGTACTCTAGAAGCTGGTTCCGAGTTATGAAGCCCGTCAGACGTCTTTGTTATAATATATAGATTTAGCCGGGGCTAAAAGTGAGGCTCCCATTAATAAATTTATAATTCAAATCAAACAATAATCTTGTATTTCACAATTCAGTTAACTTTAGAGCACATTCATGTGACTTTTGAGGGAAAGGCTAAGTGATCTCAGAGAAAAATAATTTGCAGACAGCCCAAGAGTGAACAAAATCTTACATCGAGTTGATAGCCTCATATGTACACCTAAAACTGGCAATCATCTTCGATCACATTTAAAAGCCATAATGGCTCTAGATCACCGTACATTAGGTCTGGAAAAAAATCAGGCCCAATTTTTTGCGTTCGAGAAGTTTAGTTTACGAAATCTTGCCAACAAATCTGGGTGCGTGTAAACCAACCCTTTATGCCATTTATACATCACATCTGAGTTGAAACAGTACTATGAGGCACTGTTTTTATCATACAGACCTCGGAAAGAATGCAGTATTTCACAATTTTGCAATACAAATTGCACTCATTCAATATTCTGGACAATCGAAGCATGCGTGGGCTTTTAGCTAAACCGTTAAAAAAATTTCCAAAATCATCTGTACGGCCAGCCGGTTCTCATTTTTGCAGTGCGAGATGTGGTCGAGTGTTTAAATAAACATTAATACAGTTACGCTCCAACATAATAAAGAATTTATGATGTTTATTTTTTATTTAATGGTTTTATCGATGGGTAATCTTCAATTTTGAAAAGCGTTTGATTCGCGCGGCATTTTGAGTACTCCTGCAAGCAATGTTCACTGAACGACTGAAAACAAACGGCACAGCGATTAAAATTACAAGAGAGACTACTAACAATCAACAAAAGAATTATAATTCGGTGAAACATATACAGAGAAAACAATTTTCATTCACGAAGACAAGTGTCTCTAAAAATCCTGACTGTTCAAGCTTCAAACTTAAGTTTATGTTTTAAGCCGGCTTCCCGGTGTTTGCTTTTTTCAAAGATGAACTCGAGGCATGAAAATCGCTCAAAGCTTTCTTTTACAGCCAGAAGGATAACTAAATATTCGTTGGAACGTTTCTTTCTATTTGCGGTGAGAAAATGTTGAAAGGCTTTTTAAAGTTCTGTAAGCTTATATCAAACCTGATACTCAGCCAGATCATTGTCTCAAATCTTACAAACCTGCACAAAAAAATAGCGGCATAAACTACGCTCGACTTCATTAAAAACAAACATCAAATACAATAATTACTCAGGCTTACCATTCGACATGCAGCTCCTGAAGGGTATAAAGTAAAGCCAGTATCGCTTCAGACTTTTCAAACCTCTTACGCATCAAGCAAGGTGAAAAATGAAAACAATGCCATCCGAAATCGGATTTCCGACTTTTGACTAAACCAAAAACCCAATAAACAAACTAGCCATGAATAACAGAATACTTCTGATAGTAGCTGAATTTCATTTTGTACATCCTGAGCCCACGAAACGGTCAAGTGATACTGTTTAGCGGATAGCCTGTTTTGACAGCTGTCAATTGATCACAACATTGATGTCCAATATGTGTGCATTATCAGTTTTCCTGTGCTCCCAAACTGACTAGAAAGTACGAGATTGAACATTGATCGCGATATAGTAAAACAATAAACTGGTCAGCAGACAGCTTCCAAATAAATCACGTCACCTCGATGACTTGACATATGAGCCCGCGATATGCTCATGTGATACTGGTCAGTGGCTATCCTGTTTTGACAGCTGTCAATTTGTATTGTAATTTGTATTGTAAATGTCCAATGTAAAAGATGTGGATTTACCAAGACACCCCTGAGACACCCCTTCCTTCCTTTTGATTGTCTCCCCTACCCTACCCGTACAATCTGTAGACGAGTACGTACGTAAGTTCGGTCAATCACGTGACAACCAAACGAAAACAGGTTGACCATATTCGCGGGAGCCCCGCTAAAAATATTTTTGTCAGCTTTCTTTGACTTGACCGTGCTTAACGTTTATTAACATTCCCACCACCACTGAATCAACAAGTAGAAACGAACCAAAATCAAACGATTGTGCCTGGTAAGGGGGCTCTCAACATAAACTGCAACACCGTTGATTTTAGGCAGCTCTCGTAACCATTCGCCTCTATCAACTATATTTTAGCAAAAAAGTTTCGAACGATCTTAACAGAGTTTCATTATACCCTTAGTAGAGTTCTATACCTTGGTCATGACGAGTCTGCTTCATGTTTAAATCTGAAGGTCCTGCAATTGCAATTAATAGTTGCCAATGTTCCTATAAACAGTGCTACCCTATAGCAGTTTATGCAATGTGTTACTCTCTTATTAATCCTTGTGGATACTGAACTTAAGGAACTTTATTTGTTCTTGTTTGTAACCGGATCTACACTGTACAATGTGATGGGTGTGAAGACACATCTGTCAGTATCAGTGAAGCTGAGATAAACCGTACTTTCCGGGCTGTAACCACTTATGTCCTATGTTGCAATTTGGTTCCAAGCATGTCTGCATTGAAGATGTGCATATTTTCAAAGATTGTCATAAAAAGACAATATTTTTGTTGTGGACTGGGACATACTGTATAAGCTGTGTGGTTCGGAAAACAAGTGCAGTAAAGGATTTGTCCTCTCTAGTAAGATATGATGGCAGTTCTTTAGCTGCAGTAAGGCATGTTCAAAGTATCATACCTGTCGCACGACCACGCCCAAATAAACGCTTCCACAGCGTCTTGTTTACACTTCTAAAACGCTGGTGTACACCTTGATCATGGAGAACTCTTTTGCTTGAACCTAAAGCTTTACTTCTAGCACCTGCAGGATCACTGCTTGCCCCTTGCTGAACTTTAGATTTGCCTTAAAAAAACAACAAACAAACAAACAAACAAAAACATGTAATCATTTCTTATAAAATTATAACCAATTATTTCGGCAAAATTCATGCCCAGTTCATAGCCTGGGGCCAGGTTCTTTAGTGAGGGAAAAGGGCTATAAACTGAAAGTGGGGAGCGAGGGGAGGAAAGTTGTTTTCTTGCAATCTAATTTAATACTTCATACTTGTTGTGCCATCTTTTGACTCGAATATTTGATTTGCGTACTTTCACGTTAAAGGTGCGCGTGCGCAGGTATATTTTCCCATCAAATTTTTTTTTGCATTTTGTAGCCCGAATAGACTTCTTTAGCTTGTATGTTTTGTTTTCCCAATAGAGGTCCCGGAGGAACTTGACCCATGGTCTCTTCGTAAATTGTGCGTAGATAACCGGTTGACACGATGTAATTAGAAAGAATTAGTTCTCTAGAGTATTATCACATGACCCGTATTGGGAAAACCAAAACATACAGGCTTAAGAGGTCTATTGCTCGAACTCCTTCCTTGTTTTTTTGTGAATATCTTGAAAGATAAACCCTCTTAACTCGAAAGAGGGCAGCTACACCGAGAGCATAATCATGTATACTTCGATCTACTAGCTTATCAGTTTAAAAAATTGCAAAAAAATGGCAAAAATCCGAATGCTGGGTGGTATCATGGTCATCGAGAAATGAAGATTCTGAAGACAAGAAATGAAGGAAAAGACTGAAAGTACTAAATAAAGCAGCTAAAAGCTACGTACAAAAGAAAAACTTGGCAAGGTAGCCTCAACAGTTAGCAAGCCAAGTGTGGAGCAGGTTTCTGATCTTAAAAATTGGACGAAAAGTTTAACCGTGTCTATATCAGATATAAAAGACACATTAAACATTAATTTCTTTTGTTTTTTCTTTATGAATTATTAACGATTTCCTAAAGCTCTCGTAAGCGACCACCCCGTATTGTTTACAATGCAGTCGCTTACGAGAGCTCATTTCCGACCAGCTCTAGTTACGACCACTTTTTTTCGAATTTCCCGGGTGGTCGCGTAAGAGAACTTTGACTGGGTGTTCCATTGTGGACTTTCACCAATTCCCCCGTAGAGCCCTTTTTGTTGTTTTCTAAATTTAACCCGCTTAAAACGGACAAATAATGACGCGGACACTGTTTATAGTCCTTAAGTGCAGAACTTATCTGCAGATCTTACATGTTCCTTTATCACTGCTCTCTTGTCCGGCGGATGTCAAGGCATCTAACTTTTCTCTAATGGCTGTTATTTCATCTTTAATCTTCTCAAATTTTTCTCTGTCTGGGGATACAAATATAAGCAAAACTTCCGTTAGTTGAAAATATACTAAGTATTGAAAAAGGTAAAGGGCGGCGTGGTTGCCTAATGGTTAGTGCTGTGAACTTTGGATCCAAAAGAGTTCCGGGCTGAAGCCCTGGCGGCAGTCACTGCGTTGCCGCAGTGTGCCTCATTCCACCCAAGTGTATACATGGGTACCAGCTAATTTTATGCTAGGGGTAAACATGCCTTGGACTAGCATCCCATCCATGGAGTGGCAGAAAAATTCCTCGCCGTGTCAAAGAATACCGGGACAAGCTCTGGCCGGATGGCCCAGTTTGCCTCGAACGCAGAGGATTGAAACTCAGGGACCAGTTGTTACTGCAATCTCACGATTATGGGGATTTTCCTAGCAAATCGCAAAGCCTGTCATTCTCCTCAAATTTGTTTGTCAAAAGACGTAAATTAACTCAAAATCTTCATTGCTTGAAATACTAGAATACTAATACTGCCCATACGCAAATTGCCTTCATTTGCTAAAGTTTTCAATTTCTCGCCCATGTTTCCTAGTTCGCTGTGATCTCTTCGAGGTCTTCTCTGATTTTTTCTGGGGAAGACATTCATTGTAAGTTGAATAGTACAATTATAACTAGACTGTAAAAAAGTCGTTTCGTTTTCTTAAAATCGGTATAGCGTAGCGTGCGCGCGAGCCTTTTTCAAACTCACTCCAACAGACCTTTTGTTTGCGCGTACTTGAATACGCAAAAATACGGACTCCCAGAGACAATAGGCAAGGTCCAGCCTCTTGACGTTTAGCCTGTTCACAGACCCTCTATTTTCTCTTTACCGGTCATCAAGCGCGCTTATGCAATTAAACACCGCAAGTTCTTTTGACAAAATGGCCGGAGGGCAAGCTTGGCAAAAAATCTCTCCGGCATCAATGAAAGGATGCCAATACTGATCACTATTCCCTCGTTTGTCGAATGTGGTATTGCTGTCCCAACGACTGGGGAACGTTATAATGAAATTAACATTAGCATCAATCGGTCACTCCAGTGACGATGAGGACCTAATATGGTTCTATGACGAAAGCGACAAAGAATGATAAATGCAAACTTACAAAAGAAAAATGAACGCTAGATACTTTATGGCAACTTCGTCTGAAAAAACTTTTATCAGTTCAATTGAAATGTTAGGTTCTTGTTCAAAATATAACAATAAAGCTTGTTCGATATTAGGCACTGATGGATGGTACAGTAAATGAATGCATATTGCTTCATAAAGGGCAAGAAAAGAGGAAGGTCTGAAAAATGGAACTCTACGGTATCAACAGACAAGAGCTTCCCAAGAATGTTGGAAACAAGGGAACATGTCCATTCACGTTTAAGGGTCAATGGATAAGAAAAGCATTGATTTCCTGCTTTGGAAGGATGTTCGATCAATGTGTTTTTTTTCCATCAGGCCTTTATTGGACAACACTTCAGCTATTTCTCCTGTCTCTCAGCTGTTCTGTTTATTATCAAAAAATGCACATAATGCACCCAAAATTTTGCATAAGCTTGGACTTCAATTTGTGTGCAACGACTGCAACACCCGGGAGAAATTAGGAAAAAATGGTTACAAAAAATAAAGCAAAGTGCAAACAAAGTGTATTATTGGCAATACAAAAGTTGCGTATAAGCCCTGTAGATACATGCAATATAGCAGGACATGTAAACCTATCTTTACTGCTCATGAGGCAAGTTGTCAATAACACCTCAAAGGTTCGAGAGTTTCTTATCATGAGTGTGTGGTCGCTTCATGTTCTTTAAGTAGAGGAAAAGGAGGTAAGGGCAATTACTCAAGAAGTGCTTAAATCCATGTAAATAAAAATAAGATTGAAAATGAAAGTATAGGGAAAACTTGACTCGTTGGCTTGGGGATAAGTATTTATATGTAAACCAAACAGTATTAATTGCATGTCAACGTAAGTTCTTACGTCAGGCTTGCATTATGATGCAAGGTAAATTTTGTGGTTCAGTTTTACCCTTGTTCAAAATTTTGTTTTCAGCAAAAATATCAAGTTTTTGTGTATGGTAATGTACGATACTGAGCACAAAAAAGAAAATGAAAACTGATCACACAAAATGAGAACATTTTATATGACTGAGGAGGTCGTAACTCTTATTCTGTCAGGAGTTAAGAGGGCTACCCTACTGATTTTCATAACGACTGGGATTCCCCCACCCAACAGACTGAGTCATCTTATAGAAGGTGTCTTAATTTTAGAGGGGAATAGATTATTAAAACCTTTTAAAGGCCAACATACCTTCAAGTTTGTCTCGTGAATTATCGCCGTCTTTCTTCAGTTCCTTTAACAATCCTTAAATGAAAGAATAGGTACAATAAGATAGTGAAAAAAACACAGTTCAAGTTGCTAAATACCAAATGTTTGTTTTGTTTAAACACCTTAACTCTGTACTGTTATGGGGGGTCTAAATTTAAAACAAATCGGATTTGATCTCAAACATTGCAAGTGATTTTGGTGAGTTTTGTCTTGGGTGGTTATTTCTGTCTTGGGGATTAGAACTGGCCTCAAAGTCTTAAGACTTACAAACAAGGTCTCGGCATCTTTGACCCTATTACTGAATTTGCAACCCCTTAATTCCTGATATAATCAGTTGAACATGTTGGCAAAAGAGACTACATTACATGCGAACGTAAAAAGTCATAGACATTAGTAGTGTTTTGCATATTTACATCCCTTTTTGGGATTTGTCTCATTTTTCAGGGGACCAATCTAAACAGCCACTTTTAATAGCAAAAACTATAAACTCTAAACTGTGAATAAACCTTTAAAGGCATACCATTTTAATAATTATTTTATATTCAGATGATATAAAATTTTGTGCAGGTCATAAAACTTCGTGTCAAGCCGTGTGTGTCTACACTTAAAAAAGATGATAAGGAGATGATGGCAGACATTGCAAGTGTCATCTTATTACTAGCAGTCTCAGAAGAAAGACTTTAACAGATTATGGAAGCCAAAGAAGTAGATTCCGTGTTTAGGAAGATCACAACTTACTGCTTCAAGAAGTGGCCTGACAAGCACTCATTAATAAAAAAGGATGCCATAAAAACCTACTGGCAGTACAGTATTGCACAGACCCTGGAGGATTCAAGAGGATCGTCATTCCCACCTCCGTGTGATTAGAAATCCTCGCAAAGATCCATAAAGGACACTACAGGATTGCAAAATGCCGAGAGTGTGGTGCCACGGGAAAGCAGAGATGACCAGGAACTAGTGCAACAATCCAGAGATGCGCACTACACATAGACAAGAGGCCTGAACAGCATATTGCGGCACCTCTATTGCTCCTGCCAGAAGGTGGCTTCAGTCCTCCTCGAATTGAAAGGCATGGACTACCTGATACATGTAGCTTTTGACTACTTTTCAAGGTATGTAAAAGTGGCAGCCATGAAAAAAACAACAAGTCAACTGAGATCATTGGGGCACTGAGCGCCATATTTGCCACACGGTACAAGAGATCCCCGAAAAAGTGTGATCTGAACAAGTTTTTCAGTTTGACATATCAGAATTCACCAGTTGTTCCAAAGAATAAATAAAGGATTTAAACACACCACTAGTACTCCAAGATTTTCCCCCAGCTGAATAGAGAAGTCAAGCGTAACGTCTGTACAGCCAAGAATATCTTAAAAAAGAAAAGGACCCTGGAAAAGGGCTGCTCGCTTACAGATCAACGCCACCAGCATGCCAGTACCTTCCCCCCAAGCTGCTAAAGGAAAGGCAGAACGGAAAAAGTGTACAAAAACATTTCACACTCAGCTTGATCCAAGGTGGCCTGATCTGCAATCACTGTGAGCAAAATGGACAATTAAGTACGCTAAAGCGCCTGCAGTCCTCTTTCAACAGCAGGCACAGAACCCTTCCTTTGAACCCAACAGATTCCGGAATAGAAGTTTACATCAAGGACCTCCAGCGTCTGAATATCTCGTAGTAATAGCTGCAGAGAAAGCTCACTTGTATGAGGTGAAGACACTCACAAGCACCATAAGGAGAAGAAACTGTGTACACCTAACACCATTGCCAAAGCAGAAACAGCACCAACCTAAACCAAACAAGACAAACACTTCAACAACTGTCACAACAAACATTGCCGATGCTAAAGTACATTGTAAATCTACAAGCACTTACCCATAACAAAAAAAATACCAGTTGGGTAGAGAATTTTAAAAGGTGACATAATACTATGCTTATTGCATAGTTACATTTTTTTCAGTGAATACTCGAATGTATGGAGTATGTGGCGCTACTTTCAACATTAGGATTTCTGACTTACAATACTGCATGTAGATATATCAGGTCATTAAGTCCTCTATACATATTTTAACTTTAGGTTATCTGATTTGTAATTCCAGGATACAATACATTCACTCTTGTTTGTACCTCATATGAGGCAATGGTCACTTAGATCGATCTCCAAGGTGGCCAGAGTAGAGAGGTTCCCTATAAATTCTCAAGATGCAACTATTTTGTGATCTTATTTATATTTATAAAACGCTGGTATACACCTTGATCATGGAGAACTCTTTTGCTTGAATCTAAAGCTTCACTCCTAGCACCTGCGGGATCACTGCTTGCCCCTAGCTGAACTTTAGATTTGCCTTAAAAACAAACAAACAAACAAAAACATTCAATCATTTCCTATAAAATTATAACCAATCATTTCGGCAAAATTCATGCCCACTCCATAGCCTGGGGCCATGGCTCTTTAGTGAGGGAAAAGGTCAAATAACAGGATGAGTTTGAAGAAAAAGGTAAACTGAACGGGGGGGGGGGGGGGGGGGGCGAGGGGACGACTGAGGTGGGGAAGAAAGTTGATTTCTTGCAATCTAATTTAATAGTTCATACTTGTTGTGCCATCTTTTGACTCGAATATTCGATTTGGGTACTTTCACGCCAAAGGCGCGTGTGTGCGAGTATATTTTCCCATCTCATATTTTTGGCATTTTGTAGGCCAAATAGACTTCTTTAGCTTGTATGTTTTGTTTTCCCAATAGAGGACCCAGAGGAACTTGACCCTTTGTCTCTTCTTAAGATTGTGCGTAGTTATGCCGTGAATAAGATATAATTAGAAAGAAACAGTTCTCTAGAGTATTATCACATGACCTGTGTTGGGAAAAACAAAACATAGAAGCTAAAGAGGTCTATTGCTCGAACTCCTTCCTCGTCTTTTTGGTGAATATCATGAAAGATAAACCCCCTTAACTCGAAAACGGTCACCTACGCCGAGAACATAATCATGTATACTTTGATCTACTAGCTTATCAGTTTAAAAAAATTTCTAAAAAATGGCAAAAATCCGAATGTTGGGTGGTAAAATGGTCATCGAGAAATGAAGATTTTGAAGACAAGAAATGAAGGGAAAGACTGAAAGTCCTAAATAAAGCAGCTAAAGGCTACGTGCAAAAGAAAAACTTGGCAAGGTAGCCTCAACAGTTAGCAAGCCAGGTCTGGAGCAGGTTTATGAAAAGGGAGGGTTGGAGGCGTCTGGTATGGCAAAAAAAGCTCTGCTCAGTCAACCAAGCACCGTTAACGTTCAGCGCGCTCGTCTCGAATTTGTAAAGATATACTAAAGCCTCACTGTGGAAAGGCTTTCTTTTTTGGATGAACGCCCAAAATACATATACATATATTTTTTTTCAACTACGTAATCTAAGAAATGATATTGTTTGGGGGTCGAAAAGGCTCTTCCGTACCAGGTGATAAAAAACCTCAAAATGGAACATCTGGGCCTCTACCGGCGCTACATGACTTATCCAACTCGATGCCGCAACGTCTTTACGGAATGTGATAAAAAACAAAGGGCATGCTGGTTACTGAACTTCTGAATACAAGTACCCGATAGAGCAATAAACATCTTTTAGAAATTTCATGTAAAAATAAAGTTTTGATCAAAAGTTGTAGCGCATGATATTAGAGGAACGAACTTTTGGGACACCCTGTAGTGCAGTGCAAATTTAACTTACTTCGAGTCATTGGGTAAGTTTCAATGAAATTTAGATCACTGGAAAGAAAATTTAGTTCGAGTTAGCGAGTCATCTGAGTAAAAATGACTGACAAGTGGGGAGAAATCCAAGGGAAATGGGAATTAAGGTTGATTTCCACTGACGCCTTTTTGGCTACGCACGTTAACGCACGTAAATTTTAATCAGACGTAAATAAAATAGAGGCAAGATAATGAGTGCTGAGCTTAAACGAGAAGTTGAGCGAAGTTCAATTTTACGCGCACGAGCGACCTTTCATGTATTGTCTCTATTTTATTTACGAACGTAAATTTTACGCACGTATGCACGTAAAAATTACGCGACACTGGAAATCAACCCTTAGTTCGAGTTGTCGGGGTTCTACTGTAGTTGTTCTTATCTCTTACCATATTCTAATTCTAATTGTATAATCTGCAAAGGGTGTATCCCATCACGGCTCAGTTATTCTGATGACATTCCTGTTTGATTCATCAGGAAAAGTTTTTGAAGAATACTTCTGGAGTAAAATAACACTGATCGACATTTATTAACCGGTATCTACCTTTGCAATAGCCAGTACATTCTATATTATGTTATATAATGATCTTTGTAAACATAAATCAAAATCCAATAATACAGTCGAAGCTCTCCTTGCGACCACTCTCGAAAGCGACCAGCTCTAGTTACGACCACCTTTGTGAAACCACGTTTGAACTGCGACTTACACTTTGTAATGAAAAGCTCTCGTTAAGCGACCAATCCCATAAGCGACCGCGACCACTTTTGGAATCATGTACTTAACTGGACTTTTCCTTTGTTTTTTAGCTCTCGTAAGCGACCACTCAGCGGCCACGTGACTCAGAGTCTTATTCATATAAATCAACACTTAAATGAAACTACACAGTGCGCTAATGATCTAAAAAATTGGACGTAAAGTTTAGCTGTGTCTTTATCAGGTATAAAAGACACTCATTAAACATCAATTTCTTTCGTTTTTTTCTTTATGAATTATTAATGATTTTCTGAAGCTCTCGTAAGGGACTACACCGTATTGTTTACAATGCGGTCGCTTACGAGAGCTCATTCCCGACCAGCTCTAATTACGACCACTTTTTCGAATTTCTCAGGTGGTCGCGTAACTGAGAGCTGCAACTGTGTGTTCCATTGCGGACTTTCGCCAATTTCCCCGTATGGCTCTTTTTGTTTTTTTCTAAATACAACCCGATTAAAACGGCCAAGTGATTGACGCAGACACTGTTTATAGTCCTTAAGTGCAGAACTTATGTGCAGATCTTACATGTTCCTTGATCATTGCTTTCTTGTCCCGCTGATGTCAAGGCATCTAACTTTTCTCTAATGGCTGTTATTTCACCTTTAATCTCCTCAAATTTTCCTCTGTCTGGGGATAAAAATTTTTAGCAAACTTCCGTTAGTTAAAAAATACTAAGTATTGAAATAGGTAATGGGTGGCGTGGTTGCCTAATGGTTAGTGTGAACTCTGGATCGAGAGTTCCAGGCTCAAGCCCTGAGGCAGTCACTGTGTTGCATTCAATGTGCCTCATTCCACATAAGTGTATACATGGGTACCAGGGAATTTAATGCTACGGGTAAACATGCCTTGGACTAGCATCCCATCCATGGGGTGGCAGAAAAAATTCCTCGCCGTGTCAATGAATACCGGGACAAGCCGGATGGCCAAGTTTGGCTCGAACGCACGGGATTAAAACTTGGGACCTTTTGTACCTGTAATCTCACGATTATGGGAATTTTCCTAGCAAATCGCAAAGCCTGTTACTCTCTTCAAATTTTTCTGTCAAAAGAAGTAAATTCACTCAAAATCTCCATTGCTTGAAATACTACAATACTAATACTACCTATAGGCAAATTACCTTCATTTGCTGAAGTTCTCAATTTCTCGCCCATCCTTCCTAGTTCGCTTTTGATGTCTTCGAGGTCATCTCTGATTTTTTCTGGGGAAGACATTCATTGTAAGTCGAATAGTACAATTATAACTAGACTGCAAAGAAGTCGGTTTTTTCTCAAAATCGGTAAAGCGTAGTGTGCGCGCGAGCCTTTTTCAGAGCCTCGCTCCAGACCTTATGTTTCCGCGCACTTGAATACGCAAAAATACGGACTGTTTTGCAGTCTAAATTATAACAAGAAAAAAGTATTGAGAAAGATTATTATCTCTTCAGCAAAAAGAAAAACGTTCAGTGTCTTTTTAATTGTGTCATGCAGTAAATGAAATGAATTTTATGACTCAATATTTGTATTACAGTAGAGATTGGCAAGTAGCAGCCTCCGTTACTTTCGGAATTAGCAGGCCAGAGGGGCCGCAACCTTTGGGAGGCCGTAACTTTCAGATAACCGTTACTTTCGGATGGCTAAAATGTGACATTAATTAAATAAACAAATTGACCACAACTGCGCAAAAAGCATAATGTAGCTTTCATCCTCAGTGAATTCTCCCTGCTCCGTAACTTTAATTTCTCGACGTTCAGGATCATGTAAGAATATTCTTGCCTTAGTCCCACCAGAGACAAAAGGTAAGGTCCAGCCTATTGACGTTTAGCCTGTTCGCAGACCCTCCATTTTCTCTTTAGAGATCACTGAGCGCGCTTATGCAATTAAAAACCGCTGGTTCTTTTGACAAAATGGCCGGAGGGCAAACTTGGCAAGAAATCTCTCCGGCGTCGATGAAAGGATACCATTACTGATCACTATTCACTCGTTTCTCAAATGTGGTATTGCCGTCCCAACGACTGGGGCACGGTATAATGAAATTAACATTAGTATCAAATGGTCACTACAGTGACAATGAGGACCTAATACGGTTCTATGACGAAAGCGACGAAGAATGATAAATGTAAACCTACACATGTCGAAGAACAATGAACCCTAGATACTTTATGGCAACTTCGTTTGAAAAAACTTTTATCTGTACATTGAAATGTTAGTTCTTGTTCAAATTATAACAATAAAGCTTGTTTGATTTTAGGCACTGACGGATGGTACAGTGAATGAAGGCATATTGCTTCATAAAGGCCAAGAAAAGAGGAAAACTCTATGATATCAACAGATGAAAGGAATATGTCCATATACTTTTAGGGGCCGACAGATAAGAGAAACATTGTTTTTCTCCCTTGAAAGGATATTCGATAAGTGTAATGTGTTTTTTTTGTTTTGTTTTTTTTTTTTTTTTCATCAGAACCTTATTGGCAGGGTGCAAAGAAATTCATTTTTACAGCTTGCCATTCGGGCAAGCTGAAGCTAGCATTTACTAGCCCAGATGTCATTTCAACTAGCCCCAAAAGCTTTTCGTCGAGCAGAATTGATTTCACACTTCTTCTGTTATTCGAATTCCTCAAAGAACATCACTTGCCTGTCGGGCAAGTTAAAAACAGATTTCACTAGCCCGATAGCAAAATCCACTAGCCCCGGGCTATCGGACACTACTTTCTTTGCACGCTGATTGGACAACACTTTTGTTATTTCTCTTGTCTCTCACTCAGTCAGTTGCAATGTTGTGACTTGGTTGCTACAGGAATGAGGCCTTGAGTCAATTTTGCTCTTCGTAAACTAACTGGACACCTGTTTGTTACATGGAAAAAACGAAAAAAAGGAAAGGAAAGTGTACTGGTCAGAAGAGAATAAAAAGTAATAAACAGTTTGGAATACCGGGAAGAAAACAGTGAGCCGATCCGCATAGGCTGAAAGCAGCTTGATATAAAATTGTTTGTAAAATGCGCAGGTTAGAATGTGACACAGCTTCTATAAGGTACAGCCAAGGTGGCTTCTTGTCTTTTTATAACAAAGTTTATAAGTAAACATACCTTTTTCTTGGTTTGCTTCCTCTACCGGATCTGCTGTCAAACGTTCTAGTTTGTCCCTGATTTTTCTCTCACTTTCGAGGATCTGATCATTCATGTTCTTTAGCTGTTCTGTGTAATATCAACATTAAATATCCATTCACCACTTTTGCATTGCCCATAATGTATCTTGTTTGCCCCCCTCCAAATTCTGCATACGCTTGGGCTTTAATTTGTCTTCAAACGGCTGTAACACCCAGGAGAAATTGGGAAAAAATTGTTACACAAACCAGAGCGCAAACAAAGTGTATTATGGGCAATACAAAAGTTGCGAATAAACCCTGTAGATACATGCCATAGGGGGATATGTAAGAGTATCTTTTCTGCTCATCAGGCAAGTAGTGACAATAACACCGCAAAGGTTCGAGAGTTTCTTATCATGGGTGTGATAATGGGAGTGGGCACTTGATCTTTAAGTGGAGGAGGAGAAGGCGTGCGCGGTTACTCGGGAAATGCCACGTAACAAAAATAATAAAAAAAAATAGAACCAATACAACAGAAACAACATCAGACTTAAAATCCATCAGAATAAAAATAAGATTAAAAATGAAAGTTCAAGGAAAACTTGACTCGTTGGCTTGGGGATAAGTAATGTATACGAAACGCAAACATTTTTAATTGAACGTCACAGTACACGTTCTTGAGTTATATTTGCATTATGATAAAAGGTAAATTTTGAGGTTCAATTTTATCCTTGTTCAAAATTTAGTGTTTCAAAATACTACTTTTTGTTTTAGTTCCAGTTTTTGTGTATGGTAATGTACATGTACGATACTGAGCTTAAAACAAAGAAAATGTAAATTGATCACGCTAAATGAGAACATGTTTTTTCACTGTAGGGGGAGATGAAGAGTTAAGAAGTCGACCATACTGATTGTAATAACGACTGAGAGTCCCCCCACCCCCACCCCCACCCCAACGGACCGAGTCACCTTAACGAAGGTCTCTTAAAGTGGTTGAGCACAGTTTTGTGGGCGGTCAGCGGTAACTCGTGTGACGGCGTGCGTTTCAAATAAGACACACAAACATGGCGGCAAAAAAGCAGTGGTACACAGAAGAGGATTTCTCAAAATCTACTTATTAAAATTTTGTGGTATTTGGCAGAATTTTTACTTTTAACGTATTTTAAATAATAAGAACTTTAAAATGAAGGTTGAACAGACAATTTTGTGACAAGTTTAATAATTACAGAACAATTACATTATTGAATATCTAAAAACCTGTCTGTTAAAATTTGGTCAAATAAGTTTCAAATGGTAATGATTAACTATAGTAAGCTGTGTGCAAGTTTATAGGAAAATCTAATGAGCGAATTTTATGTAAACTAAGCAAAAGTGAAATTTTAAGGTTGTATTCAATCGTTCATGTTGCCATGGAAACTACGAAAACGACAAATTTTCCCTGTAAATCAAAATCTTTCATCAGTATATTTTTCACTTGCCAAGTTTCAGCTTGTGAGCTGCAACCTTTCTCTCGCCATGATTTGGCAAATGAATACACTCACAAACTGCCAAAACTGTGTTCAGCCTTCTTAATTTTACTAGGGAATTGATTATTAAACCCTTTTAATGGCCAACATACCTTCAAGTTTGTCTCGTGAGTTATCGTTGTCTTTCTTCAAATCCTTTAACAATCCTTAAATTAAAAAAAATAGGTAGAATAAGAAGTCAGCTACTACAAGTGGAGCAAACACAGTTTAAGTTGCTCTTTACCAAATGTTCGAGAACTTTAAACACCTTAACTCTGCACACTGTTATGGGGGTCTAAATAACAAAATCTGATTTGATCTCCAAACATTGAAAGTGATTTTGGTGAGTACTACGGTTTGTCTTGTCTGGTTATTTCGGTTCAGGAATTAAAACTTGCCTCAAAGTCTCAGACTTATAAAGAAGGTCTCGGCATCTCTGATCACAACCCCTTCCTGATATAATGAGTTGAACATGTTGGGAAAAGAGACTGCACTACTTGCAAAGGTCAAAATTATTGGTAATGTATTGCAGATTTAGATCCCTTTTTTAGTTGCCTAATTTTTCAGGGGACTACTCTAAACAGCCACGATTAATAGCAAAACCTATTAACTATAAACTGTAAATGAACCCTCAAAAGGGTACCATTTTAATAATAATTTAATGGTCAGATGACATAAAATTTTGTTGAGCTCATAAAACTCCGCATCAAGCCGTGTCTACAATTAAAAAAAGTTGATGGCACCCCCATTGTTCCTGGCAGAAGGTGGCTTCAGTCCTCCATGAATTGAAAGGCATGGGCTACCTGGTAGCTTTTGACTACTTTTCAAGGTATGTGAAAGTGGCAGGCATGGAAAAAACAACAAAGTCAACTGACATCATCAGGACACTGAGGGCCATATTTGCAACAAAGTAGCAAATCGAGAACCCCCAAAAAGTGTGATCTGAACAGTGCTTTCAGTTTGAATTTGCCAGGTTTGCCAAGTAATAACTAAAGGATTTAAACACACCAGGCAAAGAGCCCTGCCTTTGAACCCAACAGATCCTGGCACAGAAGTGTACATCAAGGACCTGCTGAGCCTGGATGTCTCATAGTAAAAGCTGCAGAGAAACCTCACTTGTATGAGGTGAAGAGACCCAACGGCACTACAGTCAACTCTCTCCAAGACGGACACCTCTGGGACCGGCGCTAAGTGTCCATCTTAGAGAGATGTCCGTCTTACAAAGAGTCAAAGAAAGGGAATAAGCAAAGGCAGGGACCAACTCTAGGTGTCCATTTTACAGAGGTGTCCGTTAAGAGAGAGTCGACTGTATAAGAAGAAGAAACTGTGCACACCTAGCTAACACCATTGTAAAGCAGAAACAGCACCAACCTACACCACAGAAGACCAAGACTTCGGCAACCATCACAACTGACATTGCTAAGGCGGATCATTATACCTTTCTGGGAAACTACCCACATACTCCTCCCCTAAGGCAGCATTAACACTTGCTTCTCATTCAGGGCAAAATGTTGGCTTAGGGGTGTGGTAAGTCGCCAGTTTCCCAGAAATGTATAATGATCGGCTAATGCTAAGGTAAATCTTCCAGCACTATACCCATAAAAAAAAAATTTCTGTTGGGTAGAGAATTTTAAAGGTGACACAATACTATGCTTATTGCATAGTTACATTTGCCATCATTTTTTTTTCAGAGAATACTCATGTATGGAGCTCTACATACATTTGGAACTTCATGGTAATGGCTTATTTTGTGTTAACTTTATTAGGGTTTCGGAGTTACAATACTGCATGTAAATTTATCAGGTCACTTCCATATATACTAACTCTCCCGCATTATCTGGGAGTCTCCTGGATATGGCACCAATCTCCCGCTCTCCCGTACGGGTCACCATATCTCCCGGATAAAATCATCTTTTGAGCTTTTCTGTGCCTTAGTTTGAGATTCAGCCCATTTTTAGCTCAAAACTTGAATTTTTCTCATTCATAGTACTGTTTCTGGGGCATTTGTGCACGCATTTAGTCACAGACAAAGATTATTTCTGGAAAATGATGATTGCAAATTTTGATAGTATGCACCTCATGTAAGACTTCTTATAATGTCTTAAGGTGACTCGACCCAGTTTTTTTTAGGGGGTACCATCCTACTTTGAAGCTCTCTGGTATCCCCACCTTTACTTTTATCGTAAGTATAACACATAGAATGGATAACATATAGATCAATCTACAATATAAGATAAAATTTTTGGCGATCGGAGTAAATGTCACGTGGTTATAATGCCACGCCCCTTTAAGGTCTGAGTCGAAAATCTGCTGTTGCCAGCATTTTTTCGTGAAAATCTCTCGGCTACACATGGTGCGCATTAGTGCCTTGCGCTGAACAGAGTTTCACCAAAATCGCAAAGACCCAATTCGAGAAATTCAGCGGTTTCCAAATTTAGGTCATAATTTATGCGAAAATGATAAGCAAACTTTACACGGATTATATCTCATAAACTATGAGATTCATCTCTGTATTTTGGGCATCCTTATAACAGATGGGTCCTTGTAAGTCAGCAAAACGCTTTAGGGCCTTGTAAATGCGCGCGATTTCGAACAAAGCAAACATATAGAAATTATATTTTTCGCTATTTGTTGACGTTTGTCAGCGTTTAAGAGTCAATCTCACGAAAAAAGCATTTTCTTAAAAATTCGTAGTTTTTTTTCCTTCAAATTTTTTCAGGGCCACAATTGATTAACTAACTACCCGGACTCTGAATTTCATGGTCATTGAAAAACTGTGACATTACCTTCTATAAGCCCAAACTTGAGTAAACATCGAAGATTTTTAGCGTTTTGGCTGAGTTTGTGCTTTGGGAGTTGTCTATTGTTTCTAGTCTGTCATTATACAGCATTCTTGTTCAGCACGCGTGCAATGACCGCGCTTGGCTGACTTCCGAATATGATAATTTTGGTACAGTGAGACAGGCCATCGCATGATACATAGAGGTTTAACTCACAATTTTTAATCAATTCTAGTGCTTCTTGTGCCTTTGCAAAAAAATCAAGAAGTGCTACACACTAAATCTACTTACTATTAAAAAAATATCATCATTTTTTCATAGGTTTAATGCAAGCCAATAATTAAACCAACTCGTGACGGGAATCCCTTCTATTTTCTCATACTAAATTATCATATCTCGGTGAGCATTCCGAAGTCAGCCAAGCGCGGTCATTGCACGCGTGCTGAACAAGAATGCTGTATAATGACAGACTAGAAACAATAGACAACTCCCAAAGCACAAACTCAGCCAAAACGCTAAAAATCTTCAATGTCTACTCAAGTTTGGGCTTATAGAAGATAATGTCACAGTTTTTCAATGACCATGAAATTCAGAGTCCGGGTAGTTAGTTAATCAATTGTGGCCCTGAAAAAAATTGAAGGAAAAAAAACTACGAATTTTTAAGAAAATGCTTTTTTCGTGAGATTGACTCTTAAACGCTGACAAACGTCAACAAATAGCGAAAAATATAATTTCTATATGTTTGCTTTGTTCGAAATCGCGCGCATTTACAAGGCCCTAAATTGTTTTGCTGACTTGCAAGGACCCATCTGTTATAAGGATGTCCAAAATACAGAGATAAATCTTATAGTTTATTAGATATAATCCGTGTAAAGTTTGCTTATCATTTTCGCATAAATTATGACCTAAATTTGGAAACCGCTGAATTTCTCGAATTGGGTCTTTTCGATTTTGGTGAAACTCTGTTCAGCGCAAGGCACTAATGCGCACTATATGTAGCCGAGAGATTTTTCCGAAAAAATGCCGGCAACAGCAGATTTTCGACTCAGACCTCAAAGGGGCGTGGCATTATAACCACGTGACATTTACTCCGATCGCCAAAAATTTTATGTTATTGTAGATTGATCTATGTTATCCATTCTATGTGTTATACTTACGATAAAAGTAAAGGTGGGGATACCAGAGAGCTTCAAAGTAGGTTGGTACCCTCCCAAAAAAACTGGGTCGAGTCACCTTAAGTCATTCCCATAGAGTACCAAAGTGATGACGTCATAAAAATGAAATTTGTGAAATTATGGGATTTGTTAAGATATTCTGAAAGAACAACGTCCAAGACTCCTACTCGCTAAAAATTTGCAATTCGGGGCAAATTGGCTCTGAGATATTAGCCCAGTGATGCTGTGACGATTCCATACAAATCCTTCAAAAATTGGCTTGGTTCATAAGATTAGGAACCAGGTAAGATTTAGAAGGATTTGTATGGAGTCATTGGAGCATAACTGGGCTAATATCTCAGAGACAATCTGCCCCAAATTGCTAATTTTTGGCGAGTAGGCGTCTTAGACGTTGTTCTTTTAGAATATCTTAACAAATCCCATAATTTCACAAATTTCATTTTCTATGATGTCACACTTCGGTACTCTATTGGGAGCTGGGTCAACTTGTCGGGGGGGGGGGGGTCCAATGAAATTCCGGGGGGAGTGATAAAAAGAGAGTCTCCAGATTGTAGATCTCCAGAGGTTGGCATCTCTGCATTTCATCCATTGAATAGCAGTTGATATCCTGACTTAGAGTAGCCATTATCAGAGCGCACAAAAAACACTATCCACTGTTTAAGCATATACTAAAATGGTTTGCAGTATCTCACAAAATTTTAATTGAGTCTTGACTTCTTGGCATTTAGAATAAATTATGCAGTCTGAGAATCTTGAACTCACTTATGATTTTGACCATCTTGGACTCTCAAATTTTGAAAATTCAGGTATTGAAGTCTTTTGTAAAACTCTCAAGGAGCTATTGAAGTTTATATACAGTTACATTTATTTATTTAAATAAATTTTATTTAATAAACTCTTTCGATCGGTGGATGGTTTCGCATTGTGGTTTTACGCGGTACACCACACAGAACGTACACAAGGACGTAATGGGCAAAATACTGGTGGCAGGGAAGTTCTGAAATCTAGGGGTAAGGGGACCAGGATATCTAGAGACTAGCTAGCCCTCATGGAAGAAATGAAGGAATGCAATATCTTGTCAAAATACAATATCATATGCACGATTAATATTTATTTTATAGGTAGATATATATGTCGAGATGGGTTCATCAGAAATAAATAGTCTGCTGGATATACAATGTGGTCGTGCAAAATACAGGGATTAAGTAAACTTAAAGATTAAATAAAAGAGCAAAACAAAGGTTCCGGTCAAAAGGGTGGGAAAGAAAGTTACTGTTGTGAATGAACCAAAACCCTTCAAGAGAAATGGCTGGGAATTAAAGGACAGTATATTGGCATAACGAGGAGCACATGTGCATGATGAGCATGTGATAATATGAATTGGTTTCTTAATTCTCCAAATATCGCAATAATAAGTTACAGTGCTAAGGATACATTGTAATAATTACAATGTATCCTTCTCCTTTGGCAAAAAGCATTGTAACTTATTATCGCGATATTTCTAGAATTAAGATACCAATTAAATTCATATTATCACATGCTCATCATGCACATGTGCTCCTCCTTATGCCAATTATATTGACTCCTTTAATTCCCAGCCCGTGAAGTACTGAACCACAAGTTACTGTTCATTTTTTTTTCTTGGTACTTTGGACTAGCTACCGTTAGTATCTACAGTCACTTGCTACAAAAGCTTATATTCAAATGTTGAACATTTTGTGACAAATTGAGATATATATGATATTTGTTACTTGTATATCAATATGTGTGCATTCATAGGGCATAATCTCAGGCTAATTAACATCTGTTTATGCTACCATAAACCTGAACTATAAATTATTATTTTATTACTTCGGCGGAGCGCGAAGCAAAGGATTCGCGACGCTCAGGAATGTATCAAAGTTGCAATTTTTTGACAAGATTGGGCAAGCAAAGTCTGTAGGTTTTCGGCTCTATTCGGCTATTTGACGAAGTGAGAGCCGAATTAGTTCGAGATATCTGAGATCACTTCGATTTCTTTGATTTATTCTGTAAGTTTTTCGAGGAAGACAGAATTACTATTTTGGCCTTCCCGGGGTTTGAACCGACTCACCTATGTGACCCGTCAGATCAGAGGAGACTCTAAGTTGAGGGATTAGCCGATTGCGCTACTGCGACCCAAGGTAGTTTGGGCTATGAAAAATTGTTATGAAATGATGCACTAGTTTCGGGACAAGATTGGGCGTGCAAGTTCGTGACTTTTCGGCTTGTTTCAACTATTTCACGAAATGAGATCGGACTACTTCGTGATATCTTGAGATCACTTCGAGTTTAGTCTTTAATTACTCGAGGAATAAATAGAGGATATTTCGTGGCCGCGCAGAGACACGAAATTTCTCCCCGAGTGTTGAAAAACATGTCACGAGTGAGCCCTCCTTTCGAACTGTTTTATGATGAATTTAAAGTTACAAAAAGCTGCACAAAGACATTTTGTCTTTGTTGAGTGTTACGTAGTAAAATTGCTTTCATGCGTTGCGTGACTTTCTCGAACGTTCTCTAAGTTTTTGAATTAGCCATGAATAATTAATTAGGGCATGTTTACATTTCAGCATGAGTCAGCAGATTTGCATCAGTTACTGAAATCATAAAATATGTCGAAAAGCTACTACTATTCGCCTGTTTAATATTTCCTAGAACCTTATGTCAAACGGTATACAAGTTCCAAGCGAGTTATTTTGACGAACTAAGTTTTTTCCCACGAGCTGGACTGCTGTGTTTAGTCAAGTGTGACGAAGGTCGATTTTCAGGTTCTGTGTTTACAAGTTCGCGGAAGCCGTAAGATATCTTAAGTTCAAGTGAGAGTTTGTTATTATTGGTAGAGGCTTTTTAGTTTTACTCAAAGTTCAAGTCAAGTTTGTGTTGGTGGATGCTGTGTCTTAAAGCTCTGTAAAGGCTACGTTCCTTTGGTGTTAAACTTCCTTGTGTTAATCCGTCATCCCTGCGTGCTGATAGTCAGTGAATAATTATCCTCAAAACATTCGAACTCGTGACTTTGAGTTTTAGCCAATTCCATGCTCAACGTAATTGACTCCTTACCCATGCCTTACATATCTTTAATCAGTACATGAGACTGCTATGCTGTTTTTGAAGCCTGATGTGACTAAGAAAAATAGAGAATTGTTTTTTTAGAAGGATTTGTATGGAGTCATCAGAGCATAACTGGGCTAATATCGCGGAGACAATTTGTCCTGAAATGCTAGTTTTTGGCAAGTAGGCCTCTTGGATGTTGCTCTTTTCAGACTATCCTGACAAATCCCATAATTTCACACCTTACTCTTACCATATTTGATTTCTTACTATTCCTCCGCATTTACAATTAATTAGTTCCACAACCACGACGCCGAAGTGTACGCTAGCTCCGTAGCGTCTTGTAGTTATTAAGATCGAGTGATTTTCTGTAAAATTCGAACTTCGGCCTAACACGGTACCTCACCGATTTGGCTGATTTTTGACATGTAGTCTTAGAATGGTGTTCTTAATACTGAATGCATATTCTAAGGTTCGAATTCTCTTTGGTTTCAAAGATACAGGAATAACAGTTTGGATGAGGCCTCGAGGGGCTGCCATGTTGGTGAACTCAGAAAGAGGTTTACAACTAGGTATACCTATCGATAGAGTGCCAACGGGCAAATCATGCGTATTTTTGCATAGGAATGGATTCCTTTTTTCGAACATTTGACAGTTTCTTGGTCCCTTCCTGTTGAAAGGATTATTTTCTCGAAACAGGTGCTATGCAAGTATAAAGGTTCAGAGAAGAGTCAGTCCTCAGACTCCTGTGGCTTTACGAACCTGCTATATAAAAGTTTGAAGTGTCATGAGGCATACTTTTTTGAAAGAATAAAACAACTTGCAGAGAAAGCGATCGGTAATATTTAGAGGGAAATATAAAAAATGATCGTTTCTCTTACCACTACAAAATTAGTGTCGGTTCGGTTTCACTTTGTAGAAAAATATTTGTGCAGTTTAATCATTTAAACCTCCTCTGAAATTTCCCGAGGCTTTTTGTCGAGTTCCCGATTGAATTTTAGAATGATTCGCTGCGCTGCTTGAAATGTTTTCAAGGACATGCGATGTACGGCACGTCGGTATTTTGTTTTCACTTTATTATAAACTCGGCCACGTTTCGGAAAAAAATAGCGTTGTTTTCTCATCCTTTGTCGTTCGCTTTAGGCTTGTAATTCTTTTTTATTCTTATTTTTCCATTTACTGGTTAGATTTTTTCCCCAACATCTGATTTTCCAACAGAAGCGACTTTATTCTTCGTATCAAGCTTTCCTTATCTCCTCGTGTAATCTGATCCTTTTTAGTGGTGAGAATAGCGCTTTCTACTATTACTAAAAATAGGTTTTGTCACCTTAGACCCCCCGCGTGACTCAGACAAACTTCGCATTCTACTACAAGGCTTTGTATGGGAAACATACGTTTCCAACATGAAAATTGTTCATAAAATTCGCAGTGAGCGTTTTTAAAATGTTTTTTGAGCATAATTCCAATATATAAAAGGCACTACTGCTATTGGGAGCAAAACCTGGTCCAGTAACTCAAATAAATTGTTAAAATCAGAAAATAAAGTGACTCGCTCGAAGAAGGCTACTGAAATCGGATCCCTAGCTCTCTGTCTTAGGCAGAAAGCACCGCTATGCACTGAAACATGACATAACATTATTGGCTGTGTAATACTCCAAAACCGAAATGGCTAAAGAGAAAATCGAGTTTGGGTGTGCTTCTCGCAAGCCTGTGACAGAATATCTAAGGTGAAAAGCACACCAATATTAGCACAAACCGGAAATTGTGTAAGTTTGTTCTGTTGTTGTGCGGCCAGGTAGACCATATGAATCCGGGACGAATACTTTAGTACTTTATATCCTGTAGTACTAAGTAGCGTAACATAAGCACTCGAAAAAAAAAATTGAACAACCTTTGCCCATAAATTTAACCAAATGCACCGTTTCACGCACAGCTATGAAGCCATACTCTCCACACATTTTAACATAATTTTACCCACAGCATTATGATGCCGCATAAGAAATACAACCACTCATCTGTACAGTTTTTTCCACGTTTAACGCTGTCTTGGCAGGCGTTGATTATTTTCGGGATATTTATCATCAAAACCAAGCTGCATTTTGTTTCCTTTAAGGATAAACATCTTCAAAGACGACGAAAATTTGTTGCCGAACGTGACTTTCCCATACTAAACTCTTACACTGGTCAGGTGAAATGTCTGAGTCACAGCAGGGACCAGAAATTTGTGACGTCATTAGTATAAAGCGCTATTGCTTGTTTCACATGGAAAACTTTTCTTTGCTTAAACTGTTGTTTTACAAGCTTCTCTTCGTTAAAACCTTACATTAATGGCCCCCAAATAAATACAATGCATCAAGTTTCCATTTTCCTTGACTGCCGGGGCCAGATTTAGGTGAATAAATAATAAAAGCGTACCACATTCAACTTCAGTCTTCGCGTGCCGCCGAGGAATGAACACATGTGCGCCAAGTATAGTTAACCGCCTTTTGATTGGCTGAAACTGTCATACAGTCACACCACTTGGTCTCAGGGGAATCTACATTACATGAGGTTACACTTTTTGAAGCTCGATCGAGAATTTTTCTGCCTACAGCCGAGTCTTGCACGGCTCTATTCTGCTGCCGCCTCGCCATCCGAGCGTCTTCGCTCGGATGGCTCGTTGGCAATAATTAATTCTAGCCTTAGTATCATTAAAATAACTTAATCGTCACTCATACAGTTCCAAACAACTATCCTTCCTCCTTTCATTTACCTACTCTTATCTGAAAATGGTTAAGCCTGAGCCACGAACGGCTATAACTTCTCACGGCACTTTTTTGGTACTTAAAAGGTACTCAAATCTAGTAGAAATTAGAAGGTCAATGACACCCATGCCACATCGATTTAGACTAAGCCATTTTAACTTAACATAGTTTGTTTATAGATAAGTTAGATTGTTGAATAAAATAATTGGGCAAATGTAATGGAGCAGAGCTATAATTGCATGAATCTGGGAGACTGTACCGCCTGGTCTCAAGTGTCTGCCATATCATAAGTTTAAAGGTCAAATGTACCAAAAAATTGACTTTCTTTCTTTTGTCACTTTACCCTCACCAAAGACTAAAAAGAACCATCCTAAGTAGATTTGGGTAAAGATTTTTCTTCCCAAGCCTTTAAAGAAAGATAAAAGATCAAAATCCGACTGATTTCCGAAGACTTCATGAAAACGTTTCTGAAATGGCCGTGTGATAGACTGGAGACTACGTGACGTCAATGTTGGTCTTACAGGGCGGAAGAATGTTCTGCGCAAGCTTCTGTGCATCCTTTATCGCCTGCGTTTGTTTGTCTCGTGCTGTGAGAGTTCTGACTGAGACTGAATGAAATACAAGAAGTGCGAACGTTTGCTCCTTGTAAAGCTTTTCTTTTGTTTGTTGTTGTTGTTTTTTCGTCACTTGAAATTTACTTTGGATTCAGAACCAATGTTAGTGTAAAAACAGATCATTCCGTCAGTCTGAGGTGGAATAAAACGTTTTGAACATTTCCAAACAGGTTTGTATTTTTCTGATAATTGTGCATTCGATTTGTGAGTTGACTTTGTGTCCAGTGCTTCGCCTTCTTTCGCCGGGTTGAATTAAAACCTGCTCGTATCTGTTATTAGTAGTTATGGTTACTTTTTTTACATGCCCAGATTTATTTACCTTTGCAGAACCAGCTTTATCCTTGTCTTCAGTCAAAGAACTGTAATGCTATTAAACGCATGCGAGTGAACAAACTTGTTCGCTTTTAAGCTTTTAAGTTTTAAAAACTTTCTCGGAACTATAGAAGGCCAGCAAGCTTACTCGAGGAGAAAAGACTACTTCGATCATTTTTCTGTTGCTCAAGTAATAATAGTCAGAGGTTTTTTTCCTTTAATTTTTTCAGTTTTAATTACATAGTTTTGTTATCTTTCTGTACGCAAATTTTCCTTTCACTCGCTGTGAAGTAGCAGAGAACGACAACTGCCGGCAGTGACTTCAAAACAATCGACTCTTTGCCCGTAAACAATTACTGGAGCTGAATTTGACTGAAGTGAGCAAAACAAATACTTATGTGCAGTTTTCTGTATTTTCTAATGATTCAGTTTGCTGAGTTTAATTTCCTTGAATGAAGACCCTCGCGTGGACCAGTTATTAAAAGTAGCTTATCTAGCTAAGAGTCAGCTAAGTATGGCTTGGCTGCGAAGCTTGCAACTGATCTTTTGCTTTTAAGATCTTTAGGTAGGTTGTTTCTGCGCAGAAAATTCACTTCTTCTTTTAGTCCATGGGCCAGGACCCCAAATTTGATGATTTGGTACCCAAAAGAGGGACGAAGAGTGGCTCATATTTTTAAAAACTATGACTCCTCTAGTTTATTTCAGTGTATGATATCCACGTCAAATGAGTAGTTTTATAGGGTTTATCACGTGATGAAGTGACGTCACTCAGCTTTCAACAATGTCGAATAAATGTACGTACATAAGTTTTTACTCATGTTTTTACTCATGTTTTGTGGCACATCTAGATGATTAAATGGTACCACTGTTTTGCAAGTGATTTTCGAGGCTTTTGTAGCAAAATTAGATGGATTTTGGTTTTGGTTGCCATGGTAACGTAGAAAAGTAGCCTTCTGAACCAGAGGGTCGATATAAACTAAAGTAATAAGGATTAATTGTTTGAAAAATCTGTTAAATGATAGTTCTAGATGACAACTGGATACTAGCTTGACTATGGTGTTATAGCTACCTATGGCGCTGCTATAATATGAAATTACCTTTTTGGCGGCCATATTGGATCCGCCATCTTTGATTTCCAAACATGCCAATTTTGTCCCCTAAAGTGCCCAAAAACGATCAAAACTGAAAGGAACATGCAAAATCCTCATATTCAAGCTGTGAAAGAAGCTGCTCTTAAAGCTGTTAACTGAAACACCATAGATACAAACTCTTCCGCTTTGCTGGAGATTTCTCCATATCTCTAGCAAAAGTACCGGTACTAATTGTGGTTTTTCTGTGAAGTCATGCTTTTTGGACATCCGAGGTTGACATGCAAAACGTTATAATTCCTCTTACAATGACCACTTGTTTTTTATGTATTTTGGGTATACATTTGGCAAGTCATATGTTTAAATGTAGCAACGACTAGCAATGACTATATTCTTCTGTGGTCAATAAATCCACACACATTTTATTTATCATGTCGACAGCCAAAGGAAATAATGCTGAAAAACAGAATCAGACCACATATTCTAGTCCTCGTCAGCATCGACTTCTACTGTGACAGCTTGTTTTTCTCGTCTGTTGTCACAATTGGAGAGCCGGCACTTGTCTGTGCACTTAAGACCATTCGCAAGGCAGCTATAGTTCGGGAGCCTATACAAGATTTGGTGCAAGAACAAGAAAGTAGCGGTAGAACTGTTGTGGGAGCTGGCTGACCACTCATCCAATCAATCCCTAACTTGTTCTCATCCTGATTCCAGCCATGTCTTAAGGGACTCGGAATTTCAGGGCAGTTCTCAATTCTTCCCCTCCACATTCCTGTTTGCTAGTTTGCTCGTTTGCTCGACACGCATGTTTATACAGGCAATCAGCGCAAGGCGGTCGTTGGTCGGACTCGATGATACATCTCTTTGAACAGAACAATCTATATCTTAGCTCATTGATGCTGTTTGTCCCTGGGCGGGAACTGTACATACGACAGGTGAAATTATGAATCATCTGGAATAGATTATCTGAGAATTCCCATTCCACTCCTAAGAGGTCAAACATTTCCTGAAAGGATCTCTGTTCTTTGACAATTCAAAGTGCACCAATCTTACCCCGTCCAGAAAAAGCACTTACTGTGTCGCAACCAGTATAAGCGTGCATGCCAAGGAGACTGCTGCACAAATTTTGACCTATGGCTTGCACTATACTCGTGATGCTGATGTATCTAACTCTTGTTTGTGTTCCACACTTGAAAACTATTGAAGACGGAATTAAGTACTTGAATGACACTCAAAGAATAAATACATCTGTATCTTCTAATACCACAATCAATGTGCTGTAATCCGATCTGGCTGCGTGAGAGAAATGAAAGAAGGCGCACTAAAACCCACAAAAGGTTTTTCCTTCGGGTATTTTCTAACGCTTCCTGGCAATTTACTTCAACATATGTTCTTGGCTTAGGGCCTTGACGGTCACCTGCATACTCAAGCTGGGAATAAGAAATACCATGACCATAACGGTTTAGTATAGACACTGGCTCTACATCGTTTGTGAGAGTTTTTACAGCATACCACAGAAGAATTTGTTTAGGTGGCTTAATCCTCCCTCTGGTTACTCCAAATAACAGGTCTTGCGCGAACGACTTCATCAACCGCTGGTCTCTTTGAGAAGATTATCTCTAACGAATATTTGCTGCCAGTCAGCAAGGTATGCAAAAACGCACTGTCATTGAGCTCTGAAGGGCGCGGTGGCCATGACATTTTGCTTTCTTTGTTTAGAATAGCATCGCAGATGTCAGCCGCAGCTTTCTGAATATTGGAGATCTTCATTGTTGAACCTTTGGTTTCTTTTTCTGCCATAAGGATATTTAGTACATTTCTGGCGATTTGCACTGGCGTTAGGCTAGCAGGGATTAGGACTACACGGTTGCTGTTTAGCAAGTTTTCAAACTTGATCAATTCACTGAATTCTGCTTCTATGTACCTTTTGATCTGCTTCTTTGTTGATGGCTTACATTCCTTAGCCCCTAATGACATTAGATACTCTACAAGTAACTGGGTCATTTCAAGCAGCCTTACGTTTTTCTAATTTTCTATCACATCTGATCTTATAAAGTCAAAAAGATTCTTGTAAGCATCAGACTCTAGACGGGCATATTCATCATCCGAATATTCACTGCTCATATCAGGGTTCACACTGCCGCTTGCTTCTGGTCTAGTGCAGCTCCTTTAGCATGTCCTGTGATAACAAGCCTCTGTTGCAACTAATTCGCGCGACGCAAGGGCAAGAATCTTGCTGTCATTCTTTTGTGTAGCAATCTTTCTGATAGAGCTATCTGCACGCATATCTCGACATTGTACTAAGGGCTCACGATTCCTTGTACCATTGAAATATTTTGGCTTTTCACAAAAAATACAAATGCGCTCGTATGTTGTGGAAATATTGGAAGATCCTCCAATAAAGACTCTCCTAGCCACTTGTTCCTGGTGAGTCTGGCTATTGGATGATTGCTGGGATAATCTATCTAATACATTTTTCATTGTAAAAAGGCTTCGACACTTACGATGGTAGTAAATGAGCGAAACTTCTCCGTCTCTTAAAGACTTCGAAAGTTGCACGATTTCTTGGTGATTTCGAATCTGTGCTGCACGTAGCAAGGTTTTCTACGACTCCTCGTCTGTAGGATTAACTAAATCACTGCTATCGTCGAAACGTTTGATTGCATTTGACTCCTCAGCATCATCAACACTCTTTCCTAGATGAGGACCCTTTTTGTATCAGATTTTTCAGCGTTTAAGTCGCAATGCAAATGCAATAAACAGGGACATAACAGCACATACGGTATATTATAATTTACGAAAGTCTGGACTTCCAAAAGTTTTTTTTCAAAGCGGTGCCATGATTTGGAATGAGTTACCACAAAAAAACATACGAAGAATAACATCGCTATGTCAATTCAAAAGGGAAGTAAACCAGTTAGCTTTCTAGTTTTCTGTTTCCCAGCACAGGGCAATCATGTTAGCCATTCAGGTGTATGTAGTCTTTATATCCTTTTTACTTTGCTTAACCTTCTCAGACTGATGATTTTATCGTGTTTAAATAAACCATATGTATCTATGTATTAAAAATTGGCATATCATATTGAGTTTTCATTACCGAATAACCGATAATTCAAATAATGTTGACTGCAACAGGTTGATCATTCCTAAAATTAGATTATATTTCAAAATTTATAAATATATAAAGAGATGTTTATGATTGATATGAGCAAAATACATATCGGATTATCGAAGTGAACATTGTACAAGAACTGTAAGTATTTCCAAAATTCTTTTTATTAAGTCAAAAGTTCAAAAGACTTTTGCCTCAAAAAGTTTTAGCGCTTTATTAACTAGATGATTTTGCTGACTTTTCTTGCGTTTTACATGATAAAATGGCTATTAAACGGGCAAATCAAGAACCCACTACTCTTGCCATGGTAGCCGCCATTTTGGATTTTACCCATAATGCAATTCGGACGCTACTTTTGAGTTTTCTACGCTCTACTTTGGTTAAATTCAGAACAAATAATATTTTGGCGATAAAAAAACGCAACAAAAAACTTCTCATGTCTCTCATAATAAATTAAACTACAAAAAATATAGTACATTTTAAGTGCACGTTTAGTATCCTCAAAGGTCTTTCCGGCACTTTTACATGAAAAAAATATCTTGAAAGCTACTCCTACAGAAAGGTTATCATACAAATTTTCAATCTCCACCTTATGTGCTATCAATTCGCAACAATCGTCCTTTGTCCTTCGAATTGGTACCAAAATCAGGATTGGCCCATGGACTATTTGTAAGCAGGTATAAGAGCCTTAAGCCTTATGTTTTTTTTAAATGAAAATTTGTTGTTTTGCAACCGTATTGAAACTTTTTTTAGTTCACTTAAGCTGAATGTTATGCATTTGCTTGTCGCATCTCTTTCTAGGGAACCTCTCTACTCTGGCCACCTTGAGGTCATAGCTCTTAAATGCAATAGCCAGTGTTCTGCCTGTGTAATGCAAATGATTGCCAGCTTAAAGTGGCGTCTATGGTCTTTAAAGTGACCTCAATCGGTAATTAAATCTTATACATAATTGGAAAGAAGTTTTTGCAATAATGTAACTTTAACTTTGTTTGAAAGAAATCTTACTTACGCGTAGGTTTTTGACAGGTGTTATGGATGTTCAACTTGACAACACAAAGCAAAATTTATCTGCGCGAAACGATCAAGTTTACAAAACTATGGTTGCTTTGAAACCGATCTTGGGGAAAATTTACTAGACAAAAGATTAACTCTTTTCCTGCCCAAATACCAACGCCAAAACTTCCACATTGAGGATTTTGTTTATATTTTAGTGATCTGCGAAGCTACAAGTGTCCGATCGAGCGTTGGTTTTAAAATATCAGCTTGAGTGCGACAAAGTTCAGTGACTTCAAACACATTGTGGGCAAACTTGAATTTCTTTGGGCAGATTATTATACAAAGATATTTTGTTTTTGTGCCCACGGTGGAGCTCCGGACCTTCTATACCCAGGAACTTCCTTATATGAACACATTTTGTGAATGCATCTTGAAAAAAATGGGACTTACGCATGCACATTTCCAGTACAACTCAAGCAAATTAGTAATGTCGTTAAAGTCCGTTTTACTATGATGTATTCTTCAAGAAAATTAAATAATAAGAAGGTTATAACCACAGCTTGCAACTTTTGAAGACAAATTGCCTGTTCTTTCCAGGTTTATGGCCGCACAAACCACTTCTGCGCCAAGTCGACTCGAAAAACACTGTTTTGAATTTCCCGCTTTTTTTCACCTGACCAACATTGACGTCACAAGCTGTTTTTTCCGACAATTTTTCCGACCGCTCTACGATGATAAGGGCCAAAAAATAGCAATTTTCAATTGCAAATATCTCGGATACTTGCTTCAATTGAGCTGAAACTTCATAGTACGTTTATTTGGTTCATATTAAACACATTTCACTAGAATTGAACTAACATAAAAAAGGTCGAAATTTTGGTTCATTTGACCTTTAAGAAAGAATGGAAGTCGTATCTTCTAACCAACCAAATCTGACCTTGCTTATATGTTCTATCACTGATATTATCTGAAATTTTATTCTTCTCTTTACTGCTGCGAATTATTTCAACATGACGGTGTCCAAAGAGAAAGCTCTTGCTACTTTTTGACACTGTACAAAAATGAACTTAATGTCTTTTAGTAATTTTTGTTTGTCAGCTCCTTTATTTTCCTACCTACGTATACTTATGTAAATATCTTCTATAGAGTGAAATAAAGAATTGAATTGAATTGAATGCGCAATGGTTCAGCCACTTGGCCGTTGAAACTTCCAAACAAAATTTTAGTGAATATTTGAAGAGAAAATTCTTAAAAATTTATCGTGCCTCTTACTGAGCCTATCTATCGCTTAAAAAACCCTCACTTGCAATGTAAAAAGATCATCTTTTGTTTCTGATCTTGCGAAGAGCTTGAAATATGCGCTAAAATGAAAATTATAAATTTTGTTACACACAGCCTAGTGACTAGCTCAAGTTTGCCCTACGATTTGCCAGACCAATCGGGAGCCGCTCGTGTGCACAGTTACAATTTTCTCTGTAGTATTTCACTGTATAGAGCAACAAATTACAAATCTTAGCAAAGAAAACACAAAATTTATCAATTTTTATCAAAAGACTAGAAAAACAAACCGTGCACTGCCCCTGACTGCAACTTTACGCAAATTAAATGGTATTCGATATTACACGTGTAAACAGGAACCTACCTTTTCTTCTATGTACATTTGGCAGATCTTTCCAGCCTAAGATATAAAACTAGTACATGAAATGAAATTAAAGAGCTCATCAAGTCAAATTACGTGATCGTAGCGTCATTACTGAATAAAAGTCCGAAAAATATGACATGAAATGATCGGTGTGAGACGAAGCTATTTTTAGGAGGACAAGGAACTGCACGATGGAACGGATTAGTGAAATCAACAACCTTAATCAAGTTCAGTCTTCTTGACGCTATTAAACGTTTCACCCGACTTTGAACAGAAAGTTGTTTTTGATTTTCTTTCTCCTGCTTGCGTGTATTCTGCATTTCGCCCAGTATTTTCTCGTAACTTTTAATTTTCTAGCAAACTAGAACTGTCAATAATTCCACCCCACAATTAAAACCGTTTTTGCTCAGTAAGGAGCTGTTAGATCGGGTGAAAGCGACATAACGTAGATCAAATCAGAATACGGCACAGGACTAGGCTCTCAAAAATCGATAAGCATGCAACATAAATCATTATATTGTAGAACAAGGAAAAATTCCTTGAGGGAAAAACTTACGGCTAGGGAAAAGACTAGAATGTAGAAAGTTAGGATTGTAGCTTCTTTTCAGGTAACATTTCCTGAGGCCCGGACAAACGTAAAAACAATCTATAAATGTTAACAAAAAACGATCTTTTCCCTGACTAAAAAAACCTTAATTAACTGGACAGTGCTCTAAAAATAGATAAGCGACGATTTTTTTATATATTTGAAAGAAAAGCTATAATGACTTCAGCCGTGCTCCTATAAAGACCAAAGAAGCATATTTCACTAAGGCACCAAGCTAAGGGAAAATAGAGCAAAAATTTCCAATTTTTCCCATGACGAAAGCACTACGCTACCTGTTTGACACGAACGGACCTTTGAAATCAAGGTTAACTTTCCAAGGGACAAAATAAATCTTTCATTTTTTCCTTTTTTCCCAAGCAAATGTGCAGTTACCGTAAATGATCGATTAAGCGCCGCTACTCGAATAAACGCGGCTACGGAATAAGCGCCGCAGCGCTAATTTGATTTACAAATAAACGCCCCACCTTTGTTACGGCGCTTCATATAAATAGATATCAAAACCATATCGCTTGACAAACAAGACCACGACCCACTCGTGAGTTCTAACTGGTTTTAACGCACGGGAACTTTCGAAACCAGGTTCATATAACACTTCAAGGTGTGCATATTTGTCCTTTTTCTTGCCGAACTCTGAGTTCTCTCTATATTCCCCTTAGTGTTTTACCCGTAGTTGAAATAAGGGCCGCTCCCTAATAAGCGCCGCACCTCAAACATGGGAAATGAAATAGGCGCCGCGGCGCTTAATCGATCATTTACGGTAACTTCCTATCCCCGACGGGCATACCGGAAAGACTGAAAACACTCAAACTGGATGAGAGTATATTTAACACATTCAAGAAGAAACAAATTTGTGATTTTTCACAACTCGATAAAAATGTGTACTTCTATTATACAAGATTTTTCTTTTCAATTTAAATTTTTTGCCATGGAGCATTAGCCCCCGTACTCGCTAGACATTGCTTCACAATCTTCGTGTTAAAATCAGTGAAACACTCCATTGCATGGCGTACATTTTGAAGAACATTTGAAAAAAATTTGGATTCCTACCCTTATACCTTTATTTAAAATTAAAGTTGGGTAGTTTGTTGTTTTCTAAAAGTAGTTTGAACAGCCGAACGACATCGTTTACACGAAGTAGGGAAGGCAAAGCTTCTCTTTTCCCTTTTTTAGAAAGTGTCAGTAAAACGTGAGAGCCGTCCTTGAGGGCAAAGTGTCTAATCTAATTTTTTCACCGATTGCAAGTGCCATTTCATCAACGCATAACCTCACCTAGTTAACAGAATTAGGAAATGTAATGGGGAAACCTTACGAGAGAACTGAGTCTTTTGTATGATGACGTCATCGTCCTACAGTAAAAAGCGTTCGTTTTTTACCACTGACATTACATCAGTCGGTACACTTATGTTGTTGAAAGTTCCGTGAGCATGGTGAATGATTTTACATTAAACTGCAGACACATCTTCAGTCACTCCGTGAAAGAACACCCTTATTATTCGCGATATCGGATAAACACTCTGGTCGCTAACTAAATTTTGTTTGCTGTTTCCTTTATTTAGACTTAAGACTCTCTTGAGTTATCCATGCATGGACTAGCGATTTTAAGCTTTTTCAAGAAAACTAAAATCTGGAATTGTCTCTAGGGTGGGGCATTTGCGCACAGTTTGAAAGCCCCTCGGTGGGGTGACCGAGGTTTTCTTTTCTCCTGTGCTCATCCCTCATGCTTCTCAACCCCTTCCAAACCAATTTTCCTGTTTATCACAAAACACTTTATGGAAAGACTAAGAATCTCCTTAAAACGAGATTCGTGATTGAAACAAACTAACTGAAAATTTTGCACGAAACCGTTGTTAATGGTGTACAAGATAGAATGAGTCTATTTATTACTTTGCCAACGCCCAATTTTGCAAAAACGGAAGTAATGATGTTCATTTCAAGGGCTCATGTCTCATGAGTTTTGAGCGAATCTTCAAAGGCTGTAAACACATGTAGCTGGAACTATCATCGCATCCTCGCTCACTAATAATGATAACTTATATCAATTCCATTATTTATTGCCTGGCTAAGATTTTCACAGAATCTTCAGTTCAGTTGTTTGAAACCAGGCGGTTTCACGTGTGTTGTAACGCCATGCAAGGAACGTGAAGATGGAACCGCGATATGCGTGGGAAAATATTACTTTTTTTCGATCAAGGTGGAAATTGGCATCTTTGTCGTCGAGTAAGGTAATACATTCAATTTTCATTATTATGGTTAATTTCGAAAGCTCTGGTTTCAATAAAGGAACTGGAGGAAAATCAGGAAAATTCCAGTTCGACTGTGATGGTTGCATTTTATTTACGCGTCATAGCATAAATATAACAAATTCATTTTCTTTTTCCTTATACAATCTGCCTTTTTATGCTGTTTTTCGCAGCAGAGCTATCGCTTATATTACAGACGCTAATTTTATTATACGGATCGCTCAGATTTAGTGACAGAATTTCTATTATCGAGTGTAATTTTGGCAACGCCTGGCATGTATTTGGTGTAAAGCTTATTGACAAAGTCGCTAGAACACTCTTCCATTCATTACTTTTGTTTCTGCTCCGTTAAATTCGCCCAATTTTTTTTTATTAACGAACTCGATTTAACTACAAACAACGAGTATTCAGGCAGAGTAGGAAGCTTCAATGCGATGTGGCAAGAGAGATATACACCTTTGAATTTCTGTTAATTTTGCAGGTGTAAAAAATTCAAAAAGTATACCCACCAAAAGTTTAAATTATCGATTGTTGCGAAAACGTTATCAATTTCGAAGTAGTTTCTAAAAGTACAGTAAAGAGGGATAGTTCTTTCAATGTGTATCGGCAAAGGAAGATTAGCTTTGAAGACAGGGTTGTAGTCGAAGGCTCAAAAACATCTTCTATTAACCAATATGGCGCCGGTCTGAGGCACCCCAAAACCGGCCGTGTCGATAATTTCCGAAATAGGAGGACTTAGAACCTAAAGTTACCTATTCCTTATCAAAGACCCCAAATCAAGTCTAGATGACAATTTTTAGCTTCAGTGAGATAGTGTGGCAGCGACTTTTCAATATAGTTCGAATCTTACAGACAACTGCTCTTAAGTTACTTCTGTTAACTGTGACCTCTATAAATATGTCACATATCTGTCGACTTTACAGCCCATTGGAGTCCCAGAGAACACATTATTTGCAAACAAAGTGGTCAAATTCAAAAGTTACGGCATACAGATTGAGTTAATCTATGAAAAATTTCTGAACTAGACTTGGCACCAAAAGGTAACCGAGTGTCAAAAAAATAGGTAGGATGGTTATGGCCTGCAAAATGCCACTGTAGCACAGTTGCTACGTAATTGCTTTTGTGAATGGGAACAGATCGACAGGAATGCCGCAAGTCGATTTTAGCCATGAAATAGTTTGGTTGTAGCATTTTTATGGTGTCGTCTAAAGTTTGAAATTTAAAGGATGAACAGAGCTGATGTAATCATTAAGGGCCCACCCAGGAGGTCGAGAGCAGTCATGTATTAATCGAACATCTGATGAGTCTGGTTTGGGAATAGCTCCCAGGACCCTGATAATAGTTGGTTTAATGTCAGTAACTACATAGTTACCATCTGAAAGTTCGCCCAACATAGTCTGCTCAACTTTGGGTTTGTGTACTGCACTAGTTGCAGATTTGTAATTATTCTGTTGAGCAGGGAGAAAAGTGCAATCTGCCAGTGCCAACTTAAAGCCATGCAAAATGCCATCTGTGAGGAATGCCTCATCCTCATCACCAATTAGTTCTGCCAGCCAGAGATCATTGTTAAGTGGGGAGGCCAGTGGAAGTCAGCTAGATGTAGCTGGACCCCGTCCCTGGACCAAGCCCCTAACCCCGGGATGACTATGAGAGGGGTGCGCAAGTCCGCATGCTCTGCCATTTACCTGACGGTTACAAACATGGGCAAAATGGCTGTCAGCAAGAGAACAGCCCTTCACCCGATTAAGATTCCTACATATTACCCTGCCATCTGGACTAAAGTTTGCCAGGGCAGATCCCATGGGAGATTTTCCCACTACATATCGTTTAGGCTCCCGAATTACAGTGTGGAGATGGTGGGAGTCGAAGCTCCACGGATAATTATAAACGGCCTGAATATGACGAAATTCGTCATCGTACTGCAGTTCGGATGACCAACTAAACTTGGAACTAAGCTCCATAATTTTAACTGTGTACGCTAAGTTATGCTGCACATCCTGGGCGAATGGCAGCTTTCCAGAGCTAAGTAAGCTATGAAAGATTCTAGTGTTCCCTACAATCCACTGGGCAATGGAAAGCGATTCTACTTTGGGCTTTTTAGGCCCCGAAGAGATGACTAACTTTGTGTTGCCCAGGTCAGAGATTGTTCTATCCTCCGACAATTTTATTTACAAAGTCTACGATTCGTAAAACTCACCCTTTGCCAGTTGGGCCGGCTTCAGGAACATGGAGGACTCCTGGCTTACTAAAGGAGCAGTCGGACCCTGCAATTTAGTTAATTGTTCGACGTGGCGCTGTCTCTCGGCTACCTCGAGTTTCAATTTTTCAATGCGAAATTTCTTCGCCAAGGCTTCTTGCTCAAGTTCTAGTTTCTTGACTTGCTCGCGGAGATCATTCTCCTCGTCTGGAGGAGGGTTTCCATCATCTGAAAGATGTGTATCGTCAGGGCCAGTGCAATAAGGACTGGGATCACCAAAAGTGTGTTCTGCATGGAGCAATTTACACCCCGGACATTTTCCCGGTCGCTTTAGGGTGTGTTGACCGTCTGTTAAAGGCTCAGGTTCGACAATTGATAACAGCTCGTTTATACTCATAGTTGACAAAAAAAAACTGACTTTGCTAAAGTGATTGCTAGTGCTATAAAGGGGAATGTTACTACTGCAATGCCAAGTGAGAATGTGACTAAACTAGAATTGTATCTGTCTGTAACCAATATTACAGTCGTGGTATTCCTGTCTACCGTAAAACTACTATATCCTAGGTACCAGACACATGGTATTATGAAACCTCTCGTGCCAAAAAACTACTGTGATGCCGTACTAGTCCGGCATCCCAATGTAACGCCTTCCTTTGAGATTTAGAACCGCATCAGTCGTCTCAACTGATGCACCTCATTTTGATCACTATATAAAACACAGGTCTATACCTTGGTCATGGGAAACTCCTTTGCTTGAACCTGAAGCTTCACTCCCAGCACCAGGATCACTGCTTGCCCCTTGCTGATCTTTAGATTTGCCTTAAAAGAAAATAACAAACAAAAACATTTAATCATTACATGTTAAATCGCTCCTTGTAAAATTTATAACTCATTATTTTGGCAAAATTCATGCCTAGTTCGTGGCCTGAGCTGCGGCCAGGCTCTGTAGCTAGTGAGAGTGAATTAGGGCGAATAGCATTAGATGAGTGTGGTAAACTGGGGGTGGGGGGCGGGCATTGAGGAGGGGAAAGAGGGGCACTATTTCCCTATCACCCTACTGTTACCCCACTATGGCCAGCTTACTTTTTTATGTGCGAGCCTGCGCCCAGGCTACCTAGCTAGTTTATAAAAATTATTACAGCTGATTTCAGTGCTGTGTATACACCCTGATTTTTAGACATGATTCGACGGTCATGATTCGACCGCCATGATTCGACCGCGAGGTTACCAAGCATTACAGTATTTTACCTTGAATATCCTACAGGAATCAAAGCACACAATCTGAAAGTTACTTGAATGTTTCTCTTGTAATTCAGAAAAAGAGGACTGTGATCCATAATTTGTTCTCCTTTTCAGATAACAGCCTCTCATACAAGTCACGCAGTCTAATCGCAATACATGTCATCGGGCGTGTGGACGTCTCGATCAATAAGTTTTTCGGTTCTTTTCTCAACTTTTTTTGGGCTTCTACCTTGATCTTTAAAGAAATATCATATTTTATCCTTTTTCAATGAAAAAAAATGTTGCTTTCTTTTTTGTATGGTTTTCTTTATTTGTGCTCACTAGGGTCATAGGTCGAGGACCAACATTGTGATATTTTTCAATGGTCGACAAAACAAAACTTTTGAACTCTCCAGCAAATTCTTTCACAACGGCAGACTGACAATTTATCTGTTGTTTTCTTCTGCAAAACGTCAAGTTTTCCTGTTATTTTTTAACCATGCAGAAGCTAAGTAAGGACGAAAAGGTACCAACTTGAAGAAATACAAATTTGCCTCCCTGTTAACTAAATTTGCACCACTGTTACATGTAAATTGCGGGTGGTATTGACCAACGGCAAAATACCGAAACCTTGTTATACGGAAGAAGACTAAACAATAAACCATCGGACTATTTCGCTTTTCGCAGTATTGATGATATTTCTTCCATTATGAAATCGCCTACAGAAATACATTCGAACTCGGCAATCGAACTCCAGGTTTATCACCTGATCACATGATCACAGGCAACCAAGCTTTCCTCTTCAGGTAAAACGCATTTGTCGGGATTCTAGCTTCGTTACACTTATGTCCTTCCTGAGTGCTAAGCTTTCCTTGCCGGCCAGATTTTTCTCTCACTGTTTCGGATCTCATGGCAGACTGCGAAGCGACACGTCACGTGATTAGTGTCGAATCATGACAGGTCGAATCATGACCGTCGAATCATGTCTGAAAATCCGGGTGTATACATAGCAATGAAATGAGCTGTAAGGCATTTCAACTGGTTTCATATTCACAATAAACAGAAGGAATTTGTTCTATGTTGAATTCTTGTTAATCTGCTGATGGGGTCTTAATTTTTGTAATTAGCATAAAGGAAATTCCGAAAACTAAGATCCCAACTTAACCCATGTGAGAGGTAAGCTACTACTGTGTAATGGCCATCCACATATGCTACATTGAAATGGTGTTTCGGATGGGGTATCTGTAAAACTCTGCACAGGCCCAGAACACCCATGGAACACCCTCAAAACACCCTGGAATACCCCTGATTGATCCCTGGGCAGACCTGGAACCCTCTGAAACACCCTAGAATACAAACGCAAGATAAATAAAAGCTAAAAATTAAAAAATCAGCAATAAATCAATCAATGTTGGGAAAACAGAGATTGCCACTGGTCAGAAAAATCTCTTGTCAAAAATAAGCAACAACTAAGACTTCAGAATGTTTTAATTACGAAGTAGTCCAAAGACTTCCCAGGATTCCTAGAAGTATTCTAGTCCCAAAAACGTTTGTTGATAACCCAAAGATTCTAAACACTTCATTAAATGTTTGCAGACCATCCTTTAGTATAAAAAATAATAATGAACAAATAAATATTACATGGGGAAATATTAATGATAATATATATAGTGGCCACATGGATAGACTTACACTCTTTTACTCGCCTATGCCATCATTTCCATTTTTAAACCCATCTGCATCTTTTTGGATCACAAAGTAGCATTTGTAAACAGAATTCCTTGGCCAGCTAGTGCCTCCCCTTTCCCCTTGCTTAGGAAATTAAGACCCCTACACTGTTTCCTCTGAACTCTCTGACTTCACATACAGGTTTCATCGCCACAACACCTGAGTCCTTTAGTGGACTCAAGGTTAAACATTAACCCCTGTCTGAAATCCTCCATAACCTCGTTATGACCTGCCCTGTTTTGTGTCTGGGCACAAGTAACCCAGGCTCTCTTATAGTACCTCAGTACAAATCCTACAAAATTACAGTGTTTGTAAGGGATTAAGCTGCTATCCTAAAATTTGTAAGAAATACTTATTACGAAAAGTCAATGAAACCCACTCTGCCATTAGTTCTTGTTGTCCTTAATGCTTACACAACGTTTCGTCATATTCTTCTTTGGCAATTTTTGATTGGCTTATGGGAACAATAGCCCACAAGCAAATCTTTCCTCTGCTGAAGGTTTATTTTGGGCCAGTGATATCCAGGAGGCCACCAAGGGAACCCAAGATGAAGGTGATTTTGTACGGTGCCCAGGCCATTTTGGCTTCTCTTCTTAGAGTTTCACCTAGTCTGCTGGATTCATTCATCTATTATGACCTATATTATCACAAACCTTTATGTGGGTTTTAAGGACAAAAACAAATAACTGCAGAGTAATTTTCATAGATTTTAGGATCGTACCTTTACCCCACACAAACACAGAAATTTTACAGGATTCATACTGTGGTGCTATGAAAGAACCTGAGTTACCTGTGGTCCCGGTGATTGTTTTAACCTCCTTTGATGCAACGATCACTTCGCTCTGTCGTCATAGTAAATTCTTAAGATAGGACCTTTTTGTGAATTTAATCACACATAAAGAAACACAGGTCTCTACCTTGGTCATTGAGAACTCTTTTGCCTGAACCTGAAGTTTCTCTCCCAGTACCTGCAGAATCACTGCTTGCGCCTTGCTCATCTCTAGATTTGCCTGAAGAACAATAAAACAAACAAACAATTTATTATTAATAATAAAAACAAAACAAAAAAATTCAGTCATTTCTAATAAACCTGGCCATTTCCGAGTTGCTTCAAGCCTCTGTTTTAAAGTGAGGTGAAGTGCAAAGCCACTGCAGATATGAAAATGATTTTTCATTCTTATGCAAATAAAACTCATTTTATAACAAAGGCTTTGCACTTGGCCTCGTTTTGAAAGTGACTGTTTTTGGAACTCTATTAGAAACGATTATCTGTGTAATTATCCGTCCAATTTTCAGGTTTCACCATCATATTAGACATTTATAGACTTACTTTAATTTCTAATTTATTAATATAATTTAAAGAGGACAGATGGCAAATTGCTGTTGCTCGAAATATTTAAAAGTGTAAAAAATAAAAAATGATTTATCTATAAATGCCATAACTGTTTTTCAGTAAAATAAAAGGAGGGAGATTAACAAGAAATTAAAAGCTAATATAATGTGTGCCTGATCAGAACTGGTTAGTTGTGAAAGGGTGACCTGGTCTGTCCTGTGTCCTTTAATTCTAAAAAAAGAAAAATAATTGGCTGCCCTTCTGGCCTCAGCACAGGGTATCCCCATGCGCTTACTATATTCTCTCCAGCCTCCGAGGAGATTGGACAGCAGCTTGGAAGCTTTTAGAAGTACAAATTAAATCTCAAATATGGGCCAAGATAACAATTATTATTCACTGAAGTGGAGATGGCTAGTCAGATGATTGGTTAAGAAGCTCAGCTTTGCGGCTCGGTAAATATAATCCCCACTAGCCACTGACATTGAGGTGAATAATTGTTTTAGTCAGTGAGATAATCGAGCACAAAAATGATGGTTTTTAACTCATTTACTGCTACCTACGATTACAATTTTAGCATGCAAATGACCGAATGGCTGTCGTGTTTTCCTGCTGACAAATAAAACTTTTGAAGTTATTTGCTTAGCTATTGTGGGGAAATTTCTTCAGAGGGAGTTATGAAACCAAATTATCTCTAAAAAACTATTAAATATTTAGTTTTAAGTTTATTTATGAATATGTCAGCTAAATAAATTAATGCAAGACTTAATTTGTATTTGTAAACAAAAGACTTTTTCGCCGGTTTCATCGACAAATTCAAGTCAAACAGAAAACGTTTTACCTGTTAAAACTTCCAAACCGACTTTCATAACCTTTGTGTAATTCGAGAACAGCTTGTTTGATATAATTTGTGAAATTTCTTTGTTTGTTACAGCAGCAAACCAGGAAACCATTGCTTGTAACTTATGCGAGTTTGGCATCGCTCACGCAGAGGAGATGGAGGTGAAGCAGTGATCTGAATAGCACTGGATATCCTGACTTTGAGTAGCCATTATCAGAGCGCACGAAAAACACTATCCACTGTTTAAGCATATACTAAAATGGTCTGTAGTATCTCACAAAATTTTAATTGAGTCTTAGCTTCTTGGCATTTAGAATAAATTATTGCAGTCTGAGAATCTGGAACTCACTTATGATTTTGACCATCTTGGACTCTCAAGTTTTGACAATTCAGGTATTGAAGTCTTCTGTAAAACTCTCAAGTTTAACTATTGAGGTTTATATACAGTAACATTTATTTATTTAAATAAATTTTATTTAATAAACTCTTTCGATCGGTGGATGGTTTCGCATTGTGGTTTTACGCGGTATACCACACAGAATGCACACAAGAAAGTTATGGGCAAAATACTGGTGGCAGGGAAGTTCTGAAAGCTAGGGGGTAAGGGGGCCAGGATATCTAGAGATTAGCTAGCCCTCCTGGAAGAAATGAAGGAATGCAATATCTTGTCCAAATACAATATCATAATGCTCGATTAATATTTACTTTATAGGTAGATAGATATGTTGAGATGGGTTGATCAGAAATAAATAATCTGCTGGATATACAATCTGGTTGTGCAAAATACAGGGATTATAAGTAAACTTAAAGAGTAAAGAAAAGAGCAAAACAAAGGTTCCGGTCAAAAGGGTGGGAAGCAAAGTTACTGTTGTGAATGAACCAAAACCGTTTAAGAGAACTGGCTGGGAATTAAAGGACAGTATATTGGCATAAAGAGGAGCACATGTGCGTGATGAGCATGTGATAATATGAATTTAATTGAATATATGTACTGCTTTATGAAGTTTTGTTAACTTTTGCCGTTTAAGCCAATCAGAAGTAAGTACAGAAAATAGAAAAGTTAGCACCTTTTTTGCATTCCAACATGTTCGTTGCCGTTGTTGCTATCGTTCTTATCTGGACCGTTTCTTAAGCTATTTCTGTTAACTGTGACCTCTATAAATATGCCACATATCTGTCGACTTTACAGCCCATTGGAGTCCCAGAGAGCACATTATTTGCAAACAAAGTGGTCAAATTCAAAAGTTAACACTTGATAAGAAAAACACCAGACTCATGCTCACAGCCTAAGCTGTTTGACCATGCATGTTGATAATGTTTTGAACTTTTAACAAAATTAATTGTTGTCTTAAAACGTTACAGCTCTTTAAGGGTTTCAGTCTCAGGCTAGAATTTTCTTGAGGAGTCGCTAAGTATCATTCTCGGATTTGATAAAAACACAAAGTCACAATCTTAGATTTTAAAAACAGGGTCTCAAGGTGTCACAAGTATCAGATTAATTATTCTATACACTGGCTAATGATTTGCAGCGGCTCAATTACAAAATAATGTGGACCACCAATCATTTGCATTACACAGGCAGAACACTGGCTATTGCATTTAAGGGCTATCCTCAAGGTGGCCAGAGTAGAGAGGTTCCCCATAAATTCTCAAGATGCAATACATTTTTGCGATTTTAATCACTATATAAAACACAGGTCTATACCTTGGTCATGGGAAACTCCTTTGCTTGAACCTGAAGCTTCACTCCCAGCACCAGGATCACTGCTTGCCCCTTGCTGATCTTTAGATTTGCGTTAAAAGAAAACAACAAACAAAAACATTTAATCATTACATGTTAAATCGCTCCTTATAAAATTTATAACCCATTATTTTGGCAAAATTCATGCTTAGTTCATAACCTGAGCTGGGGCCAGGCTCCGACAGCTAGTGAGAGCGAATTAGGGCAAATAACAAGATGAGTGTGGTAAACTGGGGGTGGGGGGCGGGGAGTGAGGAGGGGAAAGAGGGGCACTATTTCCCTATCAGTCCCCACTATGCATGGCAAGCTTACTTTTTTTTGTGCGAGCCTGCGCCCAGGCTACCTAGCTAGTTTATAAAAATTATTAAGGCATTCCAACTGGTTTCATCTTCACAATAAACAAAAGGAATTTGTTCTATGTTCAATTCTTGTTAATCTGCTGATGGCGTCTTAATTTTTGTAATTAAGCTCCCTTCATAACTGATGTGAGAGGTAAGCTACTGCTGTGTAATTGCCATGCACATAATATGGTACATTAAAATCGCGTTTCTGATAGGGTATCTGTAAAACTCTACACAGGCCTGGAACACCCATGGAACACCCTCAAAACACCCTGGAATACCCCTGATTGATCCCTGGGCAGACCTGGAACCCTCTGAAACACCCTAGAATACTAAAATAAGACAAATAAAAGCTACAAATTAAAAAACCAGCAATAAATCAATCAATGTGTTTTATGTTAATGGGAAAACAGAGATTGCCACTGGTCAGAAAAATCTTTTGTCAAAAATTAACAACAAATAAGACTTCAGAATGTTTTAATTATGAAGTAATCCAAAGACTTTGCAGGATTCCTAGAGGCATTCTCGTCCCAAAAACTCTTGTTGATAATCCAAAGATTCTGAACACTTCATTGAATGTTTGCAGGCCATCATTTAGTATAAAAAATAATAATGAACAAATAAAATATTAATGATATATATGTAGTGGCCACATGGATAGCCTTACACTCTTTGACTAGCCTATGCCATCATGTTCCCTTTTTACACCCATCTGCATCTTTTTGGATCACAAAGTGGCATTTGTAAACAGAATTCCTTGGCCAGCTAGTGCCTCCCCTTTCCCCTTGCTTAGGAAATTAAGACCCCTACACTGTTTCCTCTGACCTCTCTGACTTCACATACAGGTTTTATCTCCACAACACCTGAGTCCTTTAGAAGACACAAGGTTAAACATTCACCCTTGTCTGAAATCCTCCATAACCTTGTTAGCTGGTTTTAACCGCACTACGATCACATTAAATAAGGGGGGGGGGGGGAGCTTAGTTTTCAGATATTTATACCCGAGCATATTAATGATCAGTTGAAACGTTTTCTACCTAGCACAATTAACAATGTAACTTGTCTGGTGTTGATGTTCAATTGCAAAAAATTAAATGGTTCTCAGTATCGGTAACTGATTTATAGCAGAAGGCATATCCAATAGCCCAAGAACTTGCACAGTTTAGTTTGATACGGCACTAGCTCGCCTCTTCAGTCAGTTAAGAAGGGGTCTTGCTTTTCAGAATTTTCTTTATGGATGCATGCTTATAACATGTATTGCAAAAACTAAGACCCCAATGGGAAATTACGAAGAAGTGAACAAAAGACATTTTTTTCTGTTCCCAGCTTCAACTTCATCACAGTCAACATAAAACCTGAGCATAATGATCCAGTCAGGATGATTTTTTACCCAGAGAAGGAAGAGCAGAGAAGCAGAGAAGGAATAGGTGATCGGCCCAGAACTTGCACATGTCAGTTGGACACAGCACTACCTTGCCTGTTATGTCAGTTGGTTGAGAAGCGGGGGAGGGCACTCCCTTATTTATATGTGCTGCTGAACAGGGTATGGTTTTCAAGGTCTTGAGTCTTAAACAGGGTGTACAATTTCAGTATTACGCATCTTGAACGGGGTGTCGTTTTGGACTAGAAGCCTTTTAAAGAATGTGAAGACTTGCGATGAGCAGTCTACATTTCCAATAACAGTAATTTTTTTCCTAAATATCTATTTCCTGGATTTTAGAGTGAAAAATTACCTAATTCAGCATGCAAAAAGAAACAAATCAGGGCCAGTAAGTATTGTGTCCTGTCTTAAACAGGATCAGGGTTTGAAGGCCTCGGCGGCACTCCTCTAACCAAACCTCCCTTGAGCGCCCCCCCTTCCCCCAGAGTTTTCGCAATTCCTTTATGCCAATTAGGAAAACGTAAGACCCCACTGATATCTGACAAGTTATAGGTCTTAGCTAGCAGTAGTTTTCAGGGTCTTATAGTTTTCGTGACAACCACATAATTTATCCGAACTTTATTATAAAACAAGATTACAAGACCTATTACCAGTACTAGTAATAAACTCCAAAATCATAATTTAAAAAAACGTAGAGGAGGACTTGAATCTTAGGTATTATCTGGAGAGATTGCTGATGTTCAACATACTATTGGCTTGATGTCTCTTTCTCTATAATTAACCCAGGAACTGAGTGTCAGTTAGTCAAGAATGAAGTGTATTTACTCAAATCTACGTTCTTTACTGAGGGCCTAAAATAAACATTTGTACACTATTTCCCAGATGCTAATATGCTTCTGGTGTAAAATAAATTTTTTTTCTAAAAAAAAGCAGGCTATTGCCTGCATTATAATTAATTAAGGAATGTATAATTGTGGATGGTCTTAGTGTATAGTATTTTATCCTCAGATTTACAGGGCTTCCGATATGTCGCTCAAGAAAAAGTCAAATTTCGCGGGATTTTTAGGGACAAATTCGCGGAAAAATCGGCCGATTTCGCGGGAGTTTTCAGGGCAAACTTCACCAAAAAGCAATCGGTAAAAAACGGCCGATTTTGTGGTTATTTTCGAGGCAAATTTCGCTAGAAATCAATCGATTTTGCACTGATCAGGGCAGCATTTTTAACGTTTTTGTAACAGGGGTCATCATTTCCTCTTTCAACAACAGTACGCTCCAGAAATGGCTAGTGCCCAGTTTTTCACAACATAATCTACGCCTGGTAGTTTCGGGACGTTGTTTGCACGTTTCTGGGACGAAGTTCCAAGATAAATTTGCAAGTTTACGGCAAGTAAATAGCCCCTGGCCTATAGCTGAAATAAGTTTCAAATATGTTGTACAGACATGTATTTCATAAGATTTCTACCGAATTTCGCGGCTCCGCGACCGCCCGAAATATCAGAAGCCCTGGATTTATAGTCATGTAATACATAAGAATCTAAAACACTGAATGACTGGGAACAACACTCATTATAAATTTGATCTCTATCATCACCCTTGGCAATTCAATACATATAAAAAAGAGGAATTTTTTTTATAGCATTCTTTCTTACCGGACCTCCTATTTCCACGTCGCAGAAATGGACGCAGCGCAGCCCTTTTAACCTGCTTCCAAAGAGATGATTTTCCTCCCTGCCTCTCTGACATGATCTGCCTGGAGCCTCAGGCTGTAATAAATTTAAGGAAAAGTAGGGCAGTGTAAGTCTCTTTTCTACTCTAGCTAGCTCCTGCATGTAAATTCTTCATTACATTTAAAATTGAAACAGTGAGCAAAGCAATCTATGCTAAACTCTATCTTCTATCTCTTGCACTAACCCCAAGCAGATCATAGCTTGCTGGCAATTGCAAGCGTCTTTCAAGCTGACAGTTCTTTGCTCAAACAAATTATTGCATCAATCACTGATTAATCACCAATATATTTTTTAATTGTTGTGAGTTTTTCAATTATTCACAGATTTTACATTTTTTGCAGTTTTCACAAAATCCAACTTTTTGACAGTTCCCTCTCAACCTCCTACTGGTTTTCAATAACTCAACAAATCTCTAACTTTTTGTGTGCAGACCTGGGCATATCTACAGTACCCACCCTATAAAAAAAGCTATGTTTGTCTTTTAGAGGAGCATCACCAACAATTTGCCATGCACCATTCACGAAATTAATAGTCATGTGACTGCATGTTTTGCTATCTACAGTCTAAAATCCTCTTTTGTCTGGTTTAATAGAGGCAAATAATTTTAGCAGGAATAGGAAGAGCACAAAAAACATTAGATATCAAAGGATGAAGGTTGTTATGGCAGCTGAAGATTAGTAGGATTTGTATGGGAAGATGCAGCTCTTAATTGCCACCCAGTCATGGTTCAGCTGTTATCTGGCATACAAACCTTTAAACTGGGAAATTTTTAAACCGTCTTTTTAATACCACTTTCATACACCCAATATTAATGCCTCAAACAGATGGCATATTCAGTTGTTGGTGAATGCTCTTCTAAATATCAAACACTAAGGGTGGCACTGGAACTAAGTCAGCCTTTTTATCTGTGGGTCCAAGTTTCATAATATTAAAGTGAGTATTATGTTCCAAGCTTATCTAGTTATTTTACTCCACAACCACATAGGTCACAGTGTATAAAAGGGTATAGAAATGTTGTGGTTACCTCGAAAAAGTGAGTTTGAGAATACAGAAGTGTTTTAGATGGTTCTCTAAGTCTCGCGCTCGGGTGATTTTTGTGTCTCAAAGTCTCAAGTTTTTTTTTGCCAATGGGTCTCGGAGTCTCAGATTTGTCGTTTTTTCTTTCTGTTTGGTCTTCAGAAGTCGAATTATTCAGAGTTTATGGGTATACAGTTTAATCAAACTGAGCTAGTAGATAAGAAAGACTGAAACAAGACAGAGCAGTATCTCTTGAGGGGCTTCTTCTAGCTTCCATTGCCATTTATGGTCATTTTATTTGGCTTTATTTGTAGCATTATCTCAAAATTTTCGGTGCTTAGAGTCTCGGGCTCAGAATATTTAGAAGTAAAGTCTCGGTCTTGAATATTGAAACCAGGATCTCGCAGTCTTGCAAAGTCTCAAATTTTCCATTCTATATCCCCCTGCTGGTGTAAGGGCCCATCCATTTGATTTTTGAAAAGGGGGGGTATGGGTAGCCTGAAATTCATCCGATTGCTTCGAGTCGTTTTCTCCTCTCAACAACGTCTGAATCGACCGGCCGTTAATGCCGTCCAGTGACGTCACTCACTACCCGAAAACCGGGTAGTGATTTTGATTGGTTGATTGTCTAAACATTCGCATAATTATGTATAATTATGAAAAAATTTTAGCGGGATTGTTGCTTGATATTCAGTGCATCGCATCCCTGGCATTCTTTCGTTTAGTTCAAACATTTCGATAAGCTTAATCTTTATCTTAGACAGCAACATTGCCCTTGTCTTCGAAACTGAAATGCTAATTTGAACTGCGAATGAAGAATCATTGTGGAGAATCGGTAGGTTTTTCATTTAGAGCCGCTTTGTGGTTTTGGCGGCCGGTGATTTTGTTTATGCGAAGTTTTCTGAGATCAAATGTTATAATTCTTCGACCTTCTTGCTATTTTTACCATCAAGTGTAATGATTCTGTTAGCTTTTCTCTCGTCTCCTTGTTTTTTTTCTTCGTTAAGGACCAAATAGCTTCTTTTGAATTAACAAATCATTGTGTTTTTGAACTAAGTGTTCCGTGTGTGTGTTTATTTCATTGCGTGATTGCGACCGAGTTTGATTTAATATAGAATTTAGTACAACCGGTTCAGAGTTGTACTGCATGCAGTTGATAGTATGAACGTTAAACGTGAATTACAATTGAAAAAAATAAAGCAGTTCTGTATCATGCAGACATTTCCAGACGATATTTCTCGGTTTGCCACTTGAAAATCGTGTTTTACTTTTCGCATGAATTAAAGCAAAGATCAAGGAGTGGTGACGTCACTGGACGGCATTAACGGCCGGTTGATTCAGACGTTACTGAGGGAGTAATAACGACTCGAAGTAATCGGATGAAATTCAGGCTAGGGTATGGGTGATTTCAGGAAAATATCCTGCAGACTGATTTAGAGGGTGAAAAAATTCTTGCAAGGAAATACCTGGTTAAAAAGAAATTACCACACTGAAAAAAAAAATCTTTCAAAGCGTATGAAGCTGGAAAAAAATTCTTACACCGTTTTATGCCAGGAAAAAAATTCTATCACCAGAGGTTTGGGAAAAAAATTGGATCATGTATCTTTTGGGGGACTGTTGATCAATGTATTGGCCAACATCTTGGTCGACTATTGATCGATATACTGGCCACTTTGTCGGCCGACACTTGGTCGACTCTCAACCGATATGATGGCGACACTCGGTCGCTACAGTCTATCAGTCAATAGTCGGCCAATACTTTGGCAACGGATACCTTGGTCGACATGTCAGTCGAAATGTAGGTCGACATGTCAGTCGATGAATTGGTCGAGTGGCAGTCTAGTATCAGCCAACTGTTGGTCAAGAGGCTGCGTCTTGGCTGATATGGGGCTGGTACTTGGTCACTACAGTCTATTGGTCGATCATGGGACGGCAGTTAGTCAGCCTGCGATCAACCCATTATTATTTTTATTGAAAATACAGGACTGCCGGTCATTTAGTGTTTTGAAAACCTTGACCGGCAGTCAAGCTGAAAGCCCAGCGTAAACCAAACACTAGACTTGAGATCTATATAAAGGCATTTCAGGATCGCTTGACTTTTCTTAATCGACATATGATAGTTTAGACTAGCTGAAATTTTTTGATTTTGTGAAATGTACTGAGAATATAGGACTGCCGGTCATTTAGTGTTTTCAACACCTTGACCGGTTACCGGCCATATAGCCACAGTGTTAATAATAGTCCTCCTTTTTGAAATATTAAATTTGCAAAGTAAAATTTCTTATTGTTTAGTGTTTGCAGCAGGGCTCAACACTAACTTTTCAACTTACTAGTCTAGTGGCTAGTGACAAGTTAGATGTTACTAGCCAAAACCATTTTTTACTAGCCAAGCGTTGATGTTGGCTTGGTCAATTTTTTAATTTTTAATTTTAATTTTTTTCAATTTTATTTTCCATCTTGGTGAATAACCCATGGGAAGTCAGATTTCCACAATGACTATGTGTCAAGCTGTTTCAGATGCAAATTCTTTTGCTTTTCTCAAAATTCCATAACGGATATAAGAGGATTTTTCAATGGTGGTAGAAGAGAAAAAAGGCAAAGACGATAGTTCTGAAAAGAAATGACCCGCTGACAAAAGTACAAGTGCAAGACCTCCACTGCCAAAGCGGAAATTTCAGAAACGTTTGAAAAGCACTGGCAATGCTGTGAAACTCTGCATCAAATTCTTAATCATGATGCCCTGGCAAAAATACCTATACTAGTAAATTCAATATAAGTTTTAAAAGCATTTGCGGAAACTGGGCGATCATCTCACACGAGCATGTCACGTCTAGTCAGCTAAATGAAATGTTATCCCTTTATATTTCCACACGATTTTGCGCATGATTTTATCAGGAAGCTCAAGTTTTGTTCTGCTAATTTCGTAACAAAAAAGAACATCGATGTGCGCTTTCAGAAAATGCTGTCTTGTTTGTCACATATTTCTTTCAACATAATAACATGTTCAGGAACCCGTTTACGCGCCACTGTTAAATTTGCATACGGGCTGAACAGCAAGTGCCCGTAACATGATACGCCCACAATGAAATTCCAAGATGTCTTCCTTGAGAAAGATGAAGGTCAGTCAATTTCTTTCTCTTACTAGCCAAAGTGGCTAGTGGAAATTGAAAACCTACTAGCCAAAACTGAATTTCTGTTAGTCTGTGGCTAGTTTGCTACCGTTAGTGTCGAGCCCTGTTTGCACGGCAAAATGAATTACTGGAGTAATTGCCCCACCAGGGATTTCGCCCAGAAGGCAAAATCCCGAGGAGGCACTCTAGTAACTCGCGCGTACCGGTATATTAAGGAAAGTACTTACAGTTGAAATATACAGTCATACAGTCAATATCTCATTGTTTTCCCCCCACTGGAAAAGGTATTTTTGTCCATGCAACTTTAAAAAATTATTTCTCTGTTGTTATTTACAGTTCTATATAAAGCTATACCTCATTGGAAAGGGCAAAAATTAAATTTTCAGAAAAAAAATATTTCAGTCTCAGGAAACCCATAATATTCCGCCCAAAAAATTAGCAAGGCATACTTATGCAAAAAAATTTTTCAAATTTATAAAAGAATGTCATTTTGCCAGGAAATCTCTCTATTTTGTGTAATATGGCAGTAACAAAATGTTTTTTTCAATATCTAAGCCAAAGAACCCGAAAATCGTTCGAAAATATAAAGCGGCTTGGAATTTTCTACAAATTTATTTTGTGACGCTATCACATGACACTAATCGGATTATCATAATTAGCATAATGAAATTCTATACTTCGGTGTCGCTCGTGCTCACGGTCATGTTGAAACGCAGACCATGCAGACTGTGCAGACTGAGTGTTATTTTTTTACTTGTACCTTAATTTTCTAGTAAAATTTTTACTATAGTTTTTTGCTTCCTCTCATTATGTGCACTGTACATCACCATCATATGTGCACTGATGTGTACCTGCAAGGGTCATGGGTAGGAAATGCAGGATTGTCATTAAGAGCCGGGGGCCGGGGATTTTCCCCGGCTACTGAGAGAGTGGCCCCCGGCTACTTTTATTGGAAAATAGAAGAAAAATAGAACCAAAAGAAATCCCTAGCTGTTTGATTCCCCGCCGACTTGTTGTGTTTACCCGGCAACTTGAAATCTTAGTGACAACCCTGGAAATGAGAAAATCACCGGCTCATGTTTACCGGCAGATGTAAAAGCAGTTTCGCGTGCTTTTAGCTGCGCCGCTTTCACACAGGAGCGAGCATGATGGAGGAAGGTAAGCTGTTTCTTTCTGTAACTGTATCATATTACCACGATTATTTATTTTTGTAGTAGAAGAAGCTTTTTCAGGTTAAGTGACTTAAAATAAAACCCTTTTCGGCTTCCTACAATGGCTACGAGAGAGACATTTCCTCAATTTCCTTGATTGTTGACGATCGTCGTTGGTTTCACTCTGTAATTCAAACCGGTGACTTGCCGTCATTTCTTCAAATCTTACCGATACCGATGTCATCGTTGTTAGCTCGGAACATTCGGGTAAGACTTTTGTTTATGTATTTTTTTTTAAATTCAATTCTCAAGAGTGTCCTTCTGGGCGGGTTCTCACTCGGGGATCGACAATTGTATTTGCTCCATGCATTCACACAAATAAATGGTAGTGGTTTGAAACCGACAATCTTGTTCGAGTATCATGGTTCTTGTTTATGCAGCTCCAAAACTAAATAGTTCATTAGTAACAAATGTATTATTTGTACAACTCGAAGATGTGGAGGGGGTTTTAATGCGCATTGAACTAGATCCCCCGCGGTGTATTTTAGGTATATTTTGTCATAATTTTCATTGAACATCATCTGTGAGAAGTTTCAACTCACTGCCCTTCTTCTCTTAATTCTGACGCTTACGGAACCGCCAAACACGTGGAAATTAGAATATTTATTTTTAGGTGGATATACATTTTAAAGCAAGGCCCATCTCTCAAACGTCTCGGTTTGATATCCTGAGCTAACAACGATGACATCGGTATCTGTAAGATTTGAAGAAATGACGGCAAGTCACCGGTTTGAATTACAGAGTGAAACCAAAGACGATCATCAACAATCAAGGAAATTGAGGAAATGTCTCTCTCGTAGCCGTTGTAGGAAAAGGAATTTATTTTAAGTAACTTAACCTGAAAAAGCTTCTTCTACTAAAAAAATAAATAATCGTGGCAATATAATACAGTTACAGAAAGAAACAGCTTACCTTCCTTGCTCGCTCCTGCATGAAAGCGGCGCAGCTAAAAGCACGCGAAACTGCTTTTACATCTGCCGGTAAACATGAGCCGGTGATTTTCTCATTTCCTACCCATGACCCTTGCAGGTACACATCAGTGCACATATGATGGTGATGCACAGTGCACATAATGAGAGGAAGCAGGAAATTATAGTAAAAATGTTACTAGAAAATTAAGGTACACGTAAAAAGATATCACTCAGTCTGCACAGTCTGCACGGTCTGCACAGTCTGCAGTCTGCAGTCTGCATGGTCTGCGTTTCAACATGACCGTCGTGCTCAAGTGTTTACATTACAAAGACGCTTTATTTTCTCAGGTTTCCATCGAATTATCGAGTTAAAGACAAGCAAACATGAATTTGCTGATACAATTAATCAAAATAAGCAAGGATTTGAAGGCAAAAAGCTAAGCGAAGGCCAAGCGGGAAGGAATTCATTGCGTTTCAGCAACATGTGCTGCAGACTTAGACGAATCGGCGATCGGCACGCAAGATTCAAACTGTTTTCTTACCTCGATTTTTGTGTTTGTTTTGCTTGTTATCCTCCAAAATCCATCAAAATAATTTGCTTGACTTGTATTTGGTTGAAATTTGTCGATACAAGCATTCAGTCTTCGCAAAAGAAGCCACATATTCCCGAGTAGTAAATCACCCGTAGCCGGGACATTTTCTCAAATTTTGAAAAATCGTTGCGTGAAGCTCAAAACTCCCCGGGGGCTGGAACTAGGCACATAATTGGCTAAATCTATTAACTTCCTGTGGGCCACATTTGAAGGGAATCGGAAGTAACGCAATTTTTTGGGAAGTTTCTTACGTCATAGACCAGATGTAGAAAAAATCTTTGCTTGAACAGGGACCGCGAGGAATCGGTAGGAAATAATGACGTTTCTATTGTTTGCGCCCGCAAGTACGAAATGGTTAGGATGACGTAAAACACAAAAATTCCCGAAGGAACAGCTTACAATAGGTAGATTTTGTGACATTAATTGTGCAGTCATACTTCGATACTCTTTTGCGTTACGTCTTATCAGTGACATTCTGTGGAGCATTTGTTATGAAAGTTATGGGCCAAAAGACACTCGTTAAGCGCAGATGAAGTTATATGGTACGTAGAACAGTGTATATTTTTACACTAAATGAGTTTGCCAGACACGAGTTCACAAATCTTTGATTGGAAACCTTCAGCTGGACCTTGCCAGACACTCTTTCTCTTTTTTTGACCGAATTAAGACTCGGCCCAAAACAAGCCAGACGAGTGAATGAATCAACGGCTAGCTTATCACTAGCAGAAAGATGGACGATTACAGAAATTCGCCGACCATCAAATTCTGTGCTGACTTAATATTCCCTGCTCACAGATGTCCTTCCACTACAAAGTTTAAAATAAGACTAGAATGCGCGAGCGTGAATTGATCAAACGTCCTTTTAATTTTTAAGGCTTACTTTCCGGGCAAATAAAATGAACTAAATGTAAAAAGTGAAATAGAAATAGCGAAAAACTAAACTTCTAATTAAATCTTTTCTCATGGTTTAGAATAAACTATTCTCGAAACTGAGAATGTTTTGATCAAAGCTGTGTAAATTGAACCGAAACTGTGCATGGAACCTTGCGTTTATTTCCCGTATTTATCTCACCTATTGTATGGAATATGTGTGAACATCTTCATTATGAATGAGCTACACAAGGACCAAGAATACTATTGAGCGTCAAAATACAGAGCGGGGGCAGCTGTAGTGTCAACTATTACTAGTGTTAGTATATCTGACCCATTTCCCCGTAAGACAAACATTGTCAAGATTTCTTACTTTTTGCTCAGCTCGTCAGCCTCCAAGAGTTCCAGGCGATAAAGTCACGCGATGCGTTGGTATTTCGATTCACTTGAATTTCTTCTCGATCACAAAATTAAGTACTGTAATCACCAACCAAAGAGAGAAAGATGAGAAAATTGTCTTCTAGCTCGCAGATCGAAATGGTAATCAAGGCGTTCACTACGGTGGCCCACAACTGTCACGGCAAAACCAAAAACCTCACGGCAAAAACAAAATACCTCACGGCAAAACCGAAAACCTCACGGCAAAACCAAAAACTTCACGGCAAAAACAACATACCTCACGACAAAACCAAAACCCTCACGGCAAAACCAAAGACCTCACGGCAAAACCAAATACTTCACAGCAAAAACCAAATACCTCACAGCGAAAGCAAATACCCACAGCAAAACCAAAGCTATTTTGTTTTTGCTGTGAAGTATTTGGTTTTGCTGTGAAGTTTTTGTTTTTGCCGTGAGGTATTTTGTTTTTGCCGTGAGGTTTTTGGTTTCGCCGTGTTGTTTTTGTTTTTGACATGAGGTTTTTCGTTTTGCCGTGACAGTTGTGGGCCACCATAGTTTTTGGTCACGAGATCAAAGTCACTTCCTTGCCAAAAAAATCTTGGTTCGTACCCAGACCTTAGTCGTCTTTGTAAGACCGTGGCAAGGTGGACAAACGTGAGAAGTCGCCTGCAGACCTTTGTTTGATTGCTTTTTTTTTTTTTTTTTTTTGGTGTGTTTTTCGCTCGTATTTTGTAAAAAAGATACAGCTGCACGAATAGCTGAACCGAGGTCAAACAAGAAAATGATGGGGGAGGTACCGAGATGCGTCTTTCTCTCGCCCCCGCCACATTGCTTTGTCGTTGGTAGGTACTGCAAGTAGGATTATTAAAGTGTCACCTTGGTTCATCTTTTGGCGCTGACCAGACACGGTCCCCTGCATAAATAAATAATGTCGGGAAAGGAATAGTTAGTGGGCTTCTAAAGCTCTATATGGTCTCAGATGCTCAAAAGGTGGATAGTGCTATCCACCCGTGTATCCTCTCTTGATTTATGTCACGTTTACGGATCATTTTTTAAACCCCTCCCGCGAAGGTATATAGTGGGCGATGGAGACGATATTCGATTGGGTCCTGTCCCCAATGGGTCCCCACTATCTGAACCGACGCCTGAATCAGGCTAAGAGGGGCCCAGATAGGGGTCTTTACGCCATCAAAATTTCCCGCCATTTTTGTAGTACTGACAGTTTGAAAAAAACAATTCCGACAAACATAAAGTCATATGGAAACTAATCCGACAAAGAGCTGTGTGTAATGTGAAGTACCCGAGGTTCGAGTTTAATATGTGCATTTCTAGACATAGGCGCAACAAAGTCATTTTTCTTTCCACATAATGGCTCTTTAAAATAACATTCTGAAACCCACATCTTAGAATCCTTAAATCGAAAGCCACTTATGATTGCAGTTTCGAATCTTGTTACCCTTTTGATCAAAATCCGTAAATTACGGCTTTGAAATAATTCCAGTAATCCAAATCCTGGATCTAGAAAAAACCAGCTGGGGAAGCTCAAACAACACAAGTACCCATAAATGGGAAGTTCAACAGCTAGCGAACCTATAGAATTTAATAACCTCTGAATAACTTTCACTCTGGCGTGTTTATTACACGTCATTTCATTCCGTGTACATTATATATTATGCCTTCGGATAAACCGACACTAAAACTATTTTCCACGTGTGAATAATATATTATTTAAATAATTTTTATGTTACTTCGAATCCATAATTTACCGTGTCCATGTTTTATGTTAAACTTTAAGAAAAAGAGTCGTTGTCGTAGCAACTACAGCTAACGTCATTTCCTTCGCTGCTTTTAAAGTCAACTTTACTGAGTCAACTTTTTTTAACGTGATTAATCTGACTCTCTCTCTCCGCCACAGAGGGTCTAGTATCGTAAGGTGTCGCCACTGCAATTCCCTTCCCTCTATATCTGTAGCCTGTGACTCAGTGTCCCGGCGCAGATCCATACCGGCGGTTCCCACCGTTTTACAAAAATCGTTCAGATTTTTCATAATAAATATATTTTTAGCAAAACCTTTTTAAAAAATTTCAAAAACAGTCCAAGTTGAAATCTGGAAAATGGTTTGGACAGTCAGAATCCTGTCTCAACGACTCAGAAACCCAGGAAAAGGGATTTTGGGGAGTTAAAATCTTAAAAAAAACCCGGGTTAGCATGCCGCCAGATCTCCCTAAAAGTAGGAAATCGGTCAGTTTTTATTGTAGATCCACGCCTGGTGTCCTCTCACGGAGCAGAGAAATTGATCTTGATTTAACAAAGCGATCAAATTGCTTAATGAGCCGAGACTACGAAAAGTTAAGCTGATGATCAGCAGTGCCGGGATATATGTATTACAACACACAGCTTTCCGTCTACAGTGTGGGTGTCACAAAGCGAACAGTTCCACATGTAACTTCCCATCCAATCAAAGCAACGTTCTTAAGTCACTTGGGGTCTGTGCAAGCAATTGGTTCTTCGCAAAAAATTTCTTAATCGAGTAGAGCAAAGCAAGGATTACGTACAAACTCGGTCATTCTGACTGTAGCCAGACGCTGGTATCCTGTAAAAGAAGACATGTCCTCGCTGTTAATTTATCCACTAAAGGATGATGTGAAGAGATGAGCATCTCTCTTACTCCACTGGAAACAGTTTGGAGTTAATAAATGTGAACAACTATAAAACGTTCTTAAATTAGCTGGAAAACCTGTGGTGTAACACAGATTTTCCCACGTGGGAAGGAATGCATGTCTCGTCTTCAGTTTTTTGTGATTCTCCTCAATGTCTTAACTACGAAAGACTAGAGGCAGAATTTGTTGTTAGAGGTCGCGCTGCAACTTCAACAGCTTCCTATTTCAGACCGGCTGCCCCTGTCAGTTTGTGTTAGAATTCAGCTACCAAAAAACTGTGACACTGAGACTAAATTGGGACTAAAAACTGTTACACCTGTGCATGATAACATTAAGAAAGCAGTCAAAAATAGGGTACAATACCATGGGGAACGTTGTAATAGAGGGCAATTCATAGCACTGTGGAATACCACGTTTTAAAATCGTATATAATCGACTCTCTAGGAGCCACAAATTATTTTATCACGCATAACACGAAAAAACCTAAAATTTTTAGTGATATGAGCTGTTCTTTTAGTTTCTGAATGGTGATCTTGCAGTATTTCGTATCCGTGGTGTAGTCAATGTGCAAATCTGTCACCGAACCACCATGGTGCAGCAATGGCTAAAATCATTCTCCCGTTACCAATCTGGATTTATCCTTTAGAATTGCCTCTTGGTCCCATTGTTTTTATCAGAAAGTGGTTTTGTGACGGGTTTATGGATGATTGAGACCATTGGCCGTAGACTTTACTTGATCCATCTTACTTGGAGTGGTCTCAAAAGTTAATGACCTAACGCAGGCTTGACCTTCGTTCATGTAATATACTTTTTATTGCATCAAGGCTTAATGCCAAGTCTGATAGTTTAGTTTCATGGCATCGAGAACCTGGTGCCACAGCTGTTGATGCTTTCAGTATTACCTGGGCTAATTTTAATTGTTACGCTTTCCTCAGTTTTAGTCAGCTGTCTCGACTTTCGGCCAAAGAAAAAGGTAACCAAAACGTGTCCTAAGCCGTCTTCGCCATCTCTGTACGGTTTTATTTGCAGTCACTCGTAAGAAAGCCACTGATGTTATGAAGACTCCTTCTACTCACTGCGCCGCCTTATTAACGCCTGTTGGCTCGGATCTCAATGACGGAATAAAAATAAAACAGCGCTGTCACCTACCAACTTAGGCAGCAGAGTGAAGTGAAATGCCCATAGTAACTTAGTAGATGTCATGGATGGAGTCTTTCCTTCAAAAGAACCTTTTTCAAATAATGAATATCTGATTTTGGGTGCAAACTTGAGTCCATGTAGATTTTCTTGCCGTTGGCACACTGACCAAAACAACTTTTCCGATGGCTTTTGAAGCCAAAAAAGGACGTCTTACCTTCTCGTTTTAGGTGATGAAAGGTTCACGCAAATATCTGTAAAAGTTAATCAAAAAAATGAAAAATAAAAGGGTGTTGGAATCTTATTATAATCTTTTTTACTACCAGTTATCATCTTCGGCCGGACTTACTCTTCTCCGAAGCCACCCCTCTTCTATGAAGGGTGTTTTGAATTTTGTTATCACCGATGCAATCGATAGTCAGTACGGACTTACTCTTCTCCGAAGCCACCCCTCTTCTATGAAGGGTGTTTTGAATTTTGTTATCACCGATGCAATCGATAGTCAGTTCTGTTAAAGGTCTTTAGAAAGCCAAACTCCGGTGGTGAACAGGTTTCCAAAACGTTAGTTGTGCTTAATTATTGACTCTATCCTGTCAAAAAATAGATTTTCTTTCAAAACACTTTTTTTAAAGACATGAACTTTTAATATTAACAAAATGAGACATGCTATAATTCTTCGAAAAGAAAATGAGTCCTGCTTAAGTCGAATTGGCGTACAATATCGCTTGTAATCAAACTGATAAAATACAATTTAATTTCCTTTTAGTGATGTTGGAAAGATTGTCGACCCTTTATTTTTTTACGGCACGATTTTAAGTGGGTACCAAGGTCACACATGTACAAGATGATTCTTGTTTTAAAGAATAATACAAAGAATGGTAAAAGAGGGCCAAAACGAGATTCACCCTGATCGGGATTCGGGATCGGCACCTGATCATAGTAGTATCCGTAATAAAGAGGTTAAGTTTATATGAAATTACTCTCTGGGGCCGAGATTTCGTGTCCGTTGTCCGTATTAGAGAGAGTCGGTATTATGGAGGTTTTTTTTAAAGAAAATATATGAGAATTTCTCAGGACATTGGAAACTGTCCGTAATAGAGAGGAGTCGGTATTAGAGAGATGTGCGGACCGAGAGGTTCGACTGTATTCTTTTCTACCACTAATTATCATGTGAAAGGTTTAAATCCAGGAGTCATTTCAAAAGTAGGTTGAGTTTCATCGTCCGAGTAACCGTAGTCCTGAATAGAACTGTTGTTGTTGACATTGACATTTACTGATGTTTCGACAACCTGTGCGATCATCTTCAGAGTCAAGGTAAGTTGTATCACGTCAGTTGATGGTATTATACTCTGGTTATAGAGCAAAACTCTGATGGTAAAAAGGTTTCTTTCTAAAATGTTAGTTTTCTTAATGATTGACTTCAAAATACTCGGTCGTTTCAAAAAAAAAAATTCTTTCAAGAGAAAATCGTTTTTAAAGGCATCATTTTTTGACACTTTCAAACTGCGACATGCTATAATTCGTCGCTAGTACTCTCTAGGGTGGATCCCGCTTTAGTCAAAGCGGCGTACAATGTTGCTTGTCCTCAACCTAACGGAAACACTTTAATAATTTTATGCTGTGCTAATGATGTTGGACAGAGTGAGGACCCGTTTACCACGGCTTTCAGCGGATACCTAGGTCACGCATGTAAAAGATAACTGTTAAGTTATAGAAACAAATACGAGCTAAAAAATAAAGTTCTAAAGAATAATACAATGAATGCTAACCTGAGAATAGTATGATGAATGGTAAAAGAGGGTCAAAAAATGTGACTCTACGTACCGCGCCACGAAAAGCCTTTCCCCTTAATAAAAAAGAAGTTTTAAAGGAAATAGATCTTTCACAGTTTAGCCTAAAAAATTGCTGCATTTGAATGTAAATAAGGTCAATTCTCGACGAAATATGTTTTTTAGGAAAATCGAGAAGATAGCTTTGTAAGCAGTTCGAACGTTTAAATCGTTGTTGTCAAAGCAAGCACAACGTTCAAGAGACAGTCACTATTCTTTTCTACCACCGAGTATCATCTTCGGGCCTTATTCTTTCCCGAAGCCACCCTTCTTGGTGTATAAAGTTTTAATTTAAATTTACTCCAAGCTTACAGAAAGGTAAACATCAGTGGTGATTAGGTGTCGAAATCGTTAGTTTTTCTTTTTATCCGTAGATTTCTTTTCACAGTTTCCAGTCCTGGAAAGAATGTCCACACACCCACGTCACCGTTATATATGCGGATAAAAAGTACACGCATCAAAGCAAGTTCAACTTCTTTTACCTTGTAATGACAAATAAACTAAAATATGGATTGATTCACGCAAAATAATTCAATGAAAGGTGAAGGAGGATCATAAACAAGGTTCTACTAACCACGTCCATTGAAAAGCCTTTTCCGTTATTATAGTAACAAATTTAAATAGGTTATTTTCAAAGATTTCGCTAAGAATTCACCAAACGTATACAAGAGAGAAATGCTTCTCCCAACACGGTTTTTCAGGAAATGGAGGAGTTCAGATGTTTGACTCGTTGAAACAGTTTGAGTAGAATAGAAAAACAGCATTTAGCCGAATGTTCTATTTTACCACTAGTTATCATCTTTGACCGTTCGTATTCTTCTCTGAAGGAAACGGTCTTTATGTTTCAAAAATTTTTCTTTATTCTCAACCGTGCAATCAACAGTCTTTCTGTTAAAGATAACAGAAAACTAAAAACTGATGGTGAATAGGTTACTTTCCAAACTGTTAATTTTCTTAATCAATGACTTCAAAATACTCGGTCACTGTCGAAAAAAGAAATAAATTCTTTCCAGAGAACACCATTTTCAAAGGCATCATTTTTTGATACTTTCAAACTGCGACATGCCATAATTCATCGATAGTACTCTCTTGGTTGGATCCCGCTTTAGTCAAAGCGGCGTACAATATTGCTGTCCTTAACTTAACGGAGACACTTTGATGTTGAAAAGAGTGTGGACCCGTTTACCAAGGCTTTCAGCTGATGCCAAGGTCACGCATGCCCAAGATGTCTCTTCCGTTATAGCAACAAATAAGCTCAAAACTAAAGTTCTAAAGAATATACAATGAATGGTAAAAACGTGAGAATAATTTGATGAAAGGTAAAATAGGGTAAAAAAGGTGACTCTACGTACCGCGCGCCACGAAAATCCTTTCCCATTAATTAAAAAGGAGTTTTAAAAGAAATTGATCTTTTACAGTTTAGCCTAAAAAATTGCTTCATTTGAATGCCTGAACAAGGTCAATTCTCGTCGAAATATGTTTTTTAGGAAAATCGAGAAGATAGCTTTGTAAGCAGTTCGAACGTTTAAATCGTTGTTGTCAAAGCAAGCACAACGTTCAAGAGACAGTCACTATTCTTTTCTACCACCTAGTATCATCTTCGAGCCTTATTCTTTCCCGAAGCCACCCTTCTTGGTGTATAAAGCTTTCATTTAAATTTACTCCAAGCTTACAGAAAGGTAAACATCGGTGGTGATTAGGTGTCGAAATCGTTAGTTTTTCTTTTTATCAGTAGATTTCTTTTCACAGTTTTTTTATCCTGGAAAGAATGTCCACACACCCACGTCACCGTTATATATGCAGATAAAAAGTACACGCATCAAAGCAAGTTCAACTTCTTTTACCTTGTAATGACAAATAAACTAAAATATGGATTGATTCACGCAAAATAATTCAATGAAAGGTGAAGGAGGATCATAAACAAGGTTCTACTAACCACGTCCATTGAAAAGCCTTTTCCGTTATTAGTAACAAATTTAAATGGGTTATTTTCAAAGATTTCGCTAAGAATTCACCAAACGTATACAAAAGAGAAATGCTTTTTGCAACACGGTTTTTCAGAAAATGGAGGAGTTCAGACGTTTGACTCGTTGAAACAGTTTGAGTAGAATAGAAAAACAGCATTTAGCCGACTGTTCTATTTTACCACTAGTTATCATTTTGACTGTTCGTATTCTTCTCCGAAGGAAACCGTCTTTGTGTATTAAGAATTTTTAATGTTTATTTTCAACCATACAATCAACAGTCTTTCTGCTAAAGATAACAGAAAGCTGAAAACTGGTGGTAAAAAGGTTACTTTCCAAAACGTTAATTTTCTTAATCATTGACTTCAAAATACTCGGTCATGTCGAAAAAAGAAATTCTTTCCAGAGAACACCATTTGTAAAGGCATCATTTTTTGATAAGCTTTCAAACTGCGACATGCTATAAATCGTCGCTAGTACTCTCTAGGTTGGATCCCGCTTTAGTCAAAGCGGCGTACAATATTGCTTGTCCTCAACTTAACGGATACACTTTGATTTTCCTTTAAGCTGTGCTATGGATGTTGGAAAGAGTGTGGACCCGTTTACCACGGTTTTCAGCTCATGCCAAGGCCACGCAGCACAAGATATCTCTTTTCCGTTAAAGCAACAAATAAGCTGAAAAGTGAAGTTCTAAAGAACAATACAATCAACGGTAAAAATTTAAGAATAATTTGATGAATGGTAAAAGAGGGTCAAAAAGGTGACTCTACGTACCGCGCGCAACGAAAAGCCTTTCCCATTAATAAAAAAGAAGTTTAGGAAATTGATCTTTCACAGTTTAGCCTGTAAAATTGCTACACTTGAATGTGAAAAAGGTCAATTCTCGACGAAATATTTTTTTTAGGAAAAGTGAGAAGAAAGCTTTGTAAGGAGCTCAAACGTTTGACTCATTGTTGTCAGAGGAAGCACAGCGGTCAAGAGACTAATCCTTTCTACCACCAATAATTATCTTCGGGCCTTATATTTTTTTGAAGCCACCCTTCTTGGTGTATGAAGGTTTTACTTAAATTTACTTTAAGCATACGGAAAGAAAAACACCGGCGGTTATTAGGCGTCTAAATCGATCTTTCTTTTCATAGTTTCTTATTTCGGAAAGAATGTCGACACTCCTACGTCACCGTTATGTACTGATAAAAAATACACGCATCAAAGCAAGTTCAAGATTAATAGTTGACCTTGTAACAACAAATAAACTGAAACATGGATTGCCTTACACAGAATAATTCAATGAATGGTGAAAGAGGATCACAAACGATGTCCTACTAACCACGTCCGTTGAAAAGCCTTTCCCCTTATTAGTAACAAATTAAATGGGTTATTTTCAAAGATTTCGTTAAGAATTCACCAAACGTATAAAAAAGAGAAAAGCTACTCGAAACACTGTTTTTAAGAAAATTTAGAAGATGTCTTTGTAAGGAGCTCAGACGTTTGACTCGTTGAAACAGTTTGACTAGAAAAAGAGCAGTTAACTGACTGCATGTTCTAAATTTTTACCACTAGTTATCATCTTGGACCGGTCGTATTCTTCTCCGAATTGAAGCAAACCGTCTTGGTGTATTAGGGGTTTTTAATTTTTTTTTCTCATCTATGCAATCAACAGTCTTTCTGTTAAAGATTACAGAAAGCTAAACTCTGTTGGTGAATAGGTTACTTCCCAAAATGTTAGTTTTCTTAATCATTGACTTCAAAATACTCGGTCATGTCGAAAAAAAAAATTGTTTTAAGAGAACACCATTTTTAAAGGCATCATTTTTTGATACTTTTAAACTGCGACATGCTATAATTCGTCCCTAGTATTCTCTAGGTTGGGTTCAGCTTTAGTCAAAGCGGCGTACAATATTGCTTGTCCACAACTTAACGGAGACACTTTGATTTCCCTTTATGCTGCGCTATTGATGGTGGAAAGAGTGTGCACCCTTTTACCACAGTTTTGAGCGGATACCAAGGTCACGCATGTACAAGATAAGTCTTACGTTATAGCAACAAATAAGCTAAAAAATAAAGTTCTAAAAAACAAAACAATGAATGGTAAAAGCTTAAGAATAATATGATGAATGGTAAAGGAGGGTCAAAAAGGAAACTCTCCTTACCACGCGCAACGAAAAGCTTTCCATTAATAAAAAAGGAGTGTAGAAAGTTGGTCTTTCACGGTTTAGCCTAAGAATTTGTTACATTTGAATGTTAATAAGGTCATTTCTGGTCGAAATATGGTTTTTAGGAAAATCTAGAAGATACCTTAAAAAGGAGCTCAAACGTTTGACTCGTTGTTGTTAGAGGAAGCATAACGGTCAAGAGACTATTGTTTTCTATCACCAATAATCATCTTCGGGCCTTTTTCTTTTCTGAAGTCATCTTTCTTGGTGTAAGAAGGTTTTATTTAAATTTATTTCAAGCATACAGAAAGAAAAACACAGGTGGTGATTAGGCATCGAAATCGAAATTGCTTTTCATCGGTAGATGTCTTTTTGTAGTTTCTTTTTTGGAAAGAATGTCGACACTCCCACGTCACCGTTATATACGGCTAAAAAATTACACGTACCAAAGCAAGTTCGAGAATAGTTGACCTTGTAACTACAAATAAACTGAAACATGGATTGCCTTACACAGAATAATTCAACGAATGTTAAACGAGGATCATAAACGATGTTCTACTAACCATGTCCATGGAAAAGCCTTTTCCGTTACTAGTAACAAATTTAAATGGGTTATTTTGATTCAAAGATTTGCTTAGAATTCATTAAACGTAAAAAAAGAGAAAAGCTACTCGAAATTCGGTTTTTTTAAAAATGGAGAAATGTCTTTGTAAGGAGCTCAGATGTTTGACACGTTTAAACAGTTTGACAAGAAAAACAGCATTCAAGTGACTGGTCTTCTTTTCTTCTTATCATCTTCGGCTGATCGTCCGAAGCGACCCATTTTGTTGTCATGAAGGTTTTTTTCATCTTTTCTTATCCATGCAATCGTTAGTCTTTTAGTTTAATCTTACTGGAAGCTACAATCCGGTGGTTATGGGTTTCCAAAACGTTAGTTTTCGTAATCGACTTTAAAATACTCGGTCATTGCGAAGAAAGAAATTTCCTTTCAAGAGAACATCGTCTATAAAATTCGTGAACTTTTCTGATACTTTCAAACTGCCACATACTTCAGATGTTACTGCAGTGGCGGACCCAGTCGAAAACAACATTTTCTGCTCTTCGAATCTCATTCTGGTCTAAAAATAATGGCCCAGGCCCCTCCCCTCGATCCCCTACTGTACTCTCTAGGTTGGGTCCTGCGGTATACAATATCACTTGTCGTAAAACTTAACGAAGACTTAAATTTCCTTTTATGCTGTGCTATTGATGTTGGAGAGAGGCTGAGTGTGAACCTTTTTACGTCACGGTTTTGACTACAAGGTCAAGAATGTACAAGATGATTCTTAAGTTATAACAACACATTAACTAATAATAAAGAATAACAATGAATGATAAAAGAAGGGTCAATAACGAGATTCTAGTCAACACGCGCAATGAAAAGCATTTCCAATAACAAAAAGGAGTTTAGGAAATGTGTGTTACAACGTTTACTGAGCCTAAGAACTCGCAACATTTCAATGTGAATAAAATCAATAGTGATTGAAAAATGGTTTTTATAAAAATAGAGGAGAAAGCTTTATAACGAGCTCTAATGTTTGAGTAGTTGTTGTCGAAGAGGAAGCACAACGTTCAACAGCCTATTCATTTCTACCACCAATTATCATCCTCGGGCCTTATTCTTTTCTGAAGCCACCCTTCCTGGTGTATGAAGGTTTTACTTAAATTTATTTTTAGCTTACAGAAAACTTAACACCGGTGGTGAATAGGATCCCACGTCACCGTTATATGGGGATAAAAAGAACATACATGTACCAAAACAACAAATAAACTGAAATATGAACTTTTAAAGAATAATAATTACAATGAATAGTAAAAGAGAGTCAAAAACGAGATTCTACAAACCACGCACAACGAAAAGCCTTTCCCAATATTATGAGAGAGGTTAATGATAATGATTGTCAATGAAGTTTTATCTAAAAATCCCCTGCTCTTAAAAAACAGAATCTAGTCGAAAAATGGTTGTTTAGAAAATAGAGAAGACGCCTCTGTAAGGAGCTTGGACGTGCGAGTAGTTGTTGTCTGAGGAGAAACGACGTTCAAAGGTTTTTTTTTTATTACAAATGAATACACCATTTTTTTAAAAAAAAACGATTGATATTTATTTTTCTTAATGATCTTCTTTCATTAATCACTTTCCGTCTTCCTGCAACAAGAACAACAACAAATCCGTTATCAACTTCTCTGCTGTATGATATAGTTTAAAAGGAGTTTTAGTGATCGAAGTATTTAAGTACATTGTGGAACCTCGATTTAACATGCAAAGGGACTGGGGAAATGCGTTAGTTAACTGAAGGGTTGGCTATATCGAACACCTCTATATAACGAATGCTTGGGAAATGTTACATCGTTAAGCGGAGATGAGGTTATAAGGTGTGTATGACTGTGTATATAAACACTTGGATAGTTTGCCGGACACAAGTTCACAGATCTTTGATCTCTTTCTCTATCTCTTTGGCATGTTCTAGCCATTTCTAATACTTAATCCCTTGAAGGACATCTGTGAGCAATTATTGATCAAACCTTTTAATTTCTAAGGCTTAATTTCAGGAAAATAAAATGAACTGTTTGTAAAACTTTAACTTCTAATAATTAAATCTTTTGTAATGGTTTAAAATAAACTATTCTCAAAACAGAGAATGCTTTCAGATCATAGCTGTGTAAATCAAACTGAAACAGTGCATGGAACCTTTCGTTTCCTGTTTTTACTCTCACCTTCTGTATAGAATATGTGTGAAAATCTTTGATCATGAATTGATATATTTCAAAGAGCTACACAATGACCAAGAATACTATTGACCGACAATATATAGAGGGGGTGGAGCTGTATTGTCAACTATTACTAGAAAAGATTTCTTTTTGGAGGGAGGTGGTTAATAGAGGGATAGCTTTTATTTGAGGAAATAAAATATTTTGTATCATCTTACAATAGAACTCTGATTTCCACTTTAAGGTCAAATCCACAGAGCTAAACCTCCAAGGTTTCCATATTTGTTATAAATGTATGGTTCAGCTACATGTAAGAAAGACTTGCCAAAAAACGTATGAATTATTCAACTTGTTGAGATCTTAAGTGACATTTATATAACCACAAGTATTTGTTATTTTTGCATCCCCTAACACACCTTGTCTGTCTGCCCCCTCCTAATATTGTTGCATGAACTTTGCTTTCAGTATCTCTTGCGGAATACAAAATGGTGAATACTGCTCTTCAACGGATATCTTTCCATCATAATGAAACAATTCTCTTCATCAAATTCTCATTAACATATTGTCTTAAAAGTTAAATGACTAGAATGCCCAAGAGCAATGTGATCAAACATTTTAAATTAAAAGTAAAAGAGAAATAGTGAAGAATTACAACTTCTAATCAAATCTTTGCTTATATTTTAGAATAAAGTATTCTCGAAACTGAGAATGGTTTGATCTGAGCTGGCTTAAAATCGAACTGAATCACTGCATGAAACTTTTGTTTTGTGTTCTTATCTATGTATGCAATATGTGTGAGAATATCCAATTATGAATCTATGTTTTTTAAAGAGCTACACAAACAAGAAGACTATTGACCGACCATGATACATACAGAGCGGGGGCAGCTGTAGTGCCAACTATTGATAGATAAAGTATGAAGGAGTGCTGCAATATATTTATTTGTTATGGTCTACAGTTCAAGGTTGCTTTTTGATTTCCATAAATGGAAATCGGCTCATCCTCGGTGTAAGAAACTGTTAAACTCACAAGTGACGTAAAACGGAGGAAACAAAGAAGTCAACGCAATAGAACGCAGAAAAACAAAAGGTGCGAAACAAAGAAAAAGTTCACAGGTTCTTACACCGAGGTAAACCCTGGAAATAGACAGATTAG
>NC_133201.1:39215937-39240937 GCF_958299795.1 Porites lutea
CAACCTCCTTTTCATTTCCGAAAGGAAAAAGTCTCTGGGAACAAAATTTGCGTGAAAGCAGCCTTGTATTCAAATAAAACAAGTCACAAAACTTACCTGAGTAAAGGGCGCTCGACATTTGCAGTTTGAACAGTAGTTAACAAGCTGCGAAAAAGATGCATGATTGAGACTAATCAGTCAATAGGCGTACGTATAGTAATCGTGTCAACAATACGGGAATTGGTATTTTAATACCATAATATTTTAATTTTAAAAAAGACATGGGAAATTTCGTGTATCGGCCCAATATGTTCCTAGCCTGCTTCACAGAAGGCTCCATTTCCAAATGTTGGAAGAAATCCGGTTGCTGAGTCTCGGCAGTGACGGAACCAAGAGAAGGGTCGGGGAACTTAATAGATTCCCCTACGGCCATGACGGCAAGGATCCAGAAAGATCTATTCTTCCTTAATTCCCTGCTTAAAAACTTATAGTCACTTCAACTTAACCCGAGCTTAGTCGACTCAGACACGCATGCATGATTACACTTGCCAACAAATCGAGCTCAATTTTTTTCACGAACGCGAAGCGCGAGCGGAAGATTTTTCATATGATAAGCGAAGGACTTTGAGAAAGTCCAACGCATGATCTACATCGTTCTAAATGGAACAAAAATGACCCGATCCGTCGCCAAAGAGTTAGGTGTTTCGATACAGTTTTTTCGGAGACTTTACCGATATTTTTCAATTGACTTCAAAGTGATATCATCCTTGTCCGATCGCTATAAAAATTTTTACCACTGACTGACTTTTGATTTAAGTTTGTCAAAATGTAGTTTTAAGTAAAATCGATATCACTATGGCGACAATAATCTAAACACTTTGAAATCGATGAAAGCCGAATTTTGCGCGATCTAGATCCGACACCAAGAACTTAAAGTGTGGTGTTTAGCAAATAACCTCCATGAGAAGTAAAAAATTCTGTATGTTTGAATTCAAATAAAACTTGAACATATTTCAAACCCTATGTTTTCAATAGCCGTGATAAATTGAAAGTAAAAAAGTTTTAAATAACTCAAGTTAATCTCAGGCAGCGCAGAATGCTGCTTAATAACATGTTGTATATTCTTTCTTGCAATCCCGAAAACTAACTTATTTTCACACCACCTGTCTAGTGCAACTTTATTCTAAATTTGAATTGGCCTATACTAGAAGACGTCTTAGACGTCCAGAAGCATTAAACATCTGACTGTTAAGTGCGTCCAGTTTTTATATTAGACGTCTTAAACGTCTGAGACGACTAATTCATCTGTTAAGTGCGTCGATCGGACGCACTTAACCTCAGACGTTTTATTCGTCTGACGTTTAATGCGTTTGCCTTATTTTCCGTATTTATACTAGACGTCTAAGTCGTCTAAGACGTCTTAAACGTCTCATACGTGTTAGACGTCCTCTACAAGAGCCTATAAAGGGGACAGAGAGGGCATCCCCCATATACACCCTATTCCATAGGTAATTCGTCTCGAGTTATTTTTAACACCACAGATCTCAAGGGGGATTAGACAACAGCCAATCACATAGCGCGAATGTGTTCCGCGTGGATGACCCACGCTGAGAGCCACGCGTCCTTCACGAAATGACGCAGAACAAAATAGGGGAAGACGCGGAGAGCGATTTTGCTATTCCTTTTGTCGACGAAAACGACTACAGCGAGATTTCTGCGAAAGCTGTGTCAGCGAAACCGAAATTAAAAAAGAATCGCCCTTCCTCTCTTGTATAGAGCTAACAGTAGAGCAGGGAAATCCTTAACACACTGAATATTCTCTCAGGATCATTTATAATTTACAGTTTGAAGAGAGCAATTTCTGGTTTGATGTTTATTTTTTTCAGTCTTTATAGCGATTATTCCTACCCACTTACTTTGTCAATTGTAGGCGAACCCTCCTAAAGCTGAATTTCAAGGGACCACATTCAAGCTCAGAAAGAGAAATAAAATTTCGTCGTTGCTTATTTACGTCCTCCATAAAACGCGAAATTAGGCATTTTCACGTCGTAGTCGTGCAAAAACGGGAAAGAAATGAACCAAAAAGTGTGTTGCACGTGCGAAGTTGTTGTTTTGCTAATTAAACCTATTGTTTTTTTGACGTTCTAGTTGTCGTCCGCGTCGTTGGATCTTAAACTCCCTAAATTGTACAAACGACCGGTTTCAATAGACCGGCGAAATTTCTCATTTTATTTAAGTACTGAGGTTACGACAACTTCGAGTTAAACTGATTTCACGGGTTGTCAAAGAGTCCAGCGATTCCTTTTTCCCAGGTGAGCGCCGACTCATTTCGCTTCAATATTCAGGAATGCTCTCGATCTTTTAACGCTTTCATTGCCTCTCGCCCGACATGTTTTGCACGGCGTTTGGTCATGCGAAACCTCCACGAAACATCCACGCCTCGCGCGAGGTAACTTTATCCCGATTCTAAAAATAAATCGAGACGAATTACCTATGGAATAGGGTGTATATGGGGGATGCTCTCTCTGTCCCCTTTATAGTCTCTTGGTCCTCTAGTATAAATACGGCCATTTATTGCTTTCCTGTTGTATGTCTCTACAACGGCTCGACAGAATTTTTTTTTTTTGACCTTAGCACATAATCTTCACGATTTATAATAATAATAACGTCTGAAACTTTCTTTAATATTGATTCACTACAACACCTTGAAATTTCAAGACAAACCTAGCCTACGACAACTGCTACGAACCGGCCAAAAAATCCGCTTTACAACATTCACTGTTTTGACCTTTGCTAATTTTTCCATTAATGCGGACCATACATACCTCCACGTCTAGTAAATTGTCAATGTTTTACATTCAAAAGATGCAATAAAATTCAAACTAAAATGTACTGTACTAGTCATCGATGGTCCGCATCATTTAATTTGGAAAAATTAGCATAACGTCAAAACAGCACTTCTTCTCCTTTAACACGTTGTCATTGTCCCTGAGGAAATAAAATGATTCGCGTGGTACCTATGTTAAATCAGGTGAGGGAGTTCTCCTCAGCAATTACCAGGGGCGTAGCCAGGATTTTTTAAGAGGTACGCGCAATTCTCTATACCGTTTTTTTCTGCATACATCAAATGACATTAGCAACTTGTAAAATACTTTGTCGCGTGTTTGGGTCCATTGACTGATGCACGTCAATCATCTATCATACAATAAGGCTACATACTTTTCCAGATTCGTCGATCAGGAATCCGGATAATTTTGTTACTGGGTTCGTTTTGTCGTTTCTAAGCAGATGCAGCGGGTGAATCCGAATTGAAAGGTGCCGTTTTTGTCAAGCCTCTATAGATTTTCAATCCGAAATCTAAAGTGAATCCGATGCCTTGTAAATTCGCAATGTTTTTTAGTGTAAACAATTTGTCCAACGAATTCGGATACTTTGCCGAGTTTGCAGTAAAACCAAAATGGAACTAACTGTTACATTCATAAATACTGAAACCCCGCGTATAAGAATAGTAGTGATTTAAGAACCTACAGGCTGAAATTTTGCATTTTAATACCCAAATATATAAGAACCTATTCAGCCTGACAAAGAAAAATAGGTTCTTATATAAAAAACACCCCAGATTTGATGTTCAAATTCTGGATTTTAATTGTATATACTGTAAACAGCCAAACATGTTTTGTTCTGTACAGCATGGAATTCATTGGTAAACAAGACAGGCTTACTGTATTTTTCCTGTTGAAATTTGCATGGTGATCATACAACTGTAAATATGGTCAGGCCCATGACACAGGACTTGTTTCGACAACAAGGCTTGACATTTTTGTAAATGCTTTACAATTATAGCATATTGGTACTATTGCAGTTCCCCGAATGCTATCACTATAATAACTTTTGCAAATAAGAACCTACTAAGAACCTAATCAGCCTGTTATTGGAAAAAATACCCCAAAATATAAAAACCTGTTCAGCCTGAACTCCAAAATTCTAGGTTCTTATACGCGGGTTTTTACTGTATAGGGCGCCTTAGCAACAACGGCGGCGAGAGCGACAAAAACGTCTCTAGCGTAAGTAAAAACTTATTGGTGTTTATTTCAATTCTCTTAAAATGGCAAATATAGGTGAACTTCTGGGGACCGCACCCAATTGCAAGATCGGACTCAGAGAAGAAATTAAATTTGTCCCTGTGTTTACGTCCTTCAAACAACGTCGCAAAAGGAAATTTACCGTCGTGTACGTACAGGTTGTAAAGAAAAGCGCGCTGCACATGCAAAATTTGTCGTTTTTCATTTACTTATCCAGTTGGGCTCGTTTCGTTTGACGTTCTCATTGCCGTCGCCTTCATCGTTGCTCCCAGCATAAACGGTTAGGAATCCGAACATGTTTTTGGTAAAAACGTTGTCATCATTTCACTAGATAGATACGTCATTCAAGATTTGGTCCATTAATTGATTATTTCGTTTCTCTGGAAACCGACATTTGGGTATAGAGGAAAAAAAATTCCGTTGTTTTAGAAAACATATATATATATATTTCAAAGAAACAACAAGAGTTGAATGAATTGAGGCAAACTGTGCTCTTAAAATAATTACCTTTAGATATTTTGCTTCCTTTTTGGAATTAACCTTTTATTTTTTATCGTTTATTCATTTTATATGTTTTTTGTGCACGACTTTTTCAGGTACGCACGTGCGTACCGTGCGTACAGGTATAGGTACGCCCCTGATTACAGACCTATTTCGGTTCTACCCTGCTTTGCAAAGTTCTTGGAGCGAATTGTTACCGACTACATCGTAAATTACCTCAATGATTTCAATGTTCTATGTGAAAACCAATATGGTTTCAGGAAAAATCGTTCTCCTAGCCTTGCGCTAGTTGATTAGTGCGACAAAATTTCTACTGCCTTAAATACACTGTCTTGGCATGCGACTGCTTATTATCTTTGTATTATATTTCTTTCTTTTTAGAATTGATCTGTTCTATAGTTTATTGGATTTAAGAGACAAAGATGAAGTTGTCAGTGCTCTTAGAACTGCATTGGGCAGTACAAAGGTATGTTGTGGCTATTCTTTTGATATTGTACGCATATACAACATCAGTAAACTGTGTCTATTATCTGTACCTTACATGCTCTGCTTTCTTGAAACAATGAACTGCCACCTCTTACAGTACATTTTGACTGCAGTCTTGCCAGTGTAGAATTGTGTTGTTTAAGACATGGAGATGACCAAACCAAAATATAGAAAAAAAGCATCTCTTTCTGAGCAGGATTTCTTAATGTTATGAGAGATTTTTGGAGGGATCTATACCCAGAGGAAGCAAGTCACTTCTGATTCATTGTCAGAATCTCCTTTTGAGCTCTCTTGTGTTTGTGAAATAAAGGAGAATTTAGCATATGATAGCAATGCTGATATTGGATAATTTTCTTATAAATATATGTTCATGCTTTTTTCTCTAGTATGGCAATGAGGATTTCTTATCAGAACTTATTAAAAAGGCTTGTGGTGAGTAAAACAAGTGTGCAAACTGTTTCCTACATGAAGTTTCTAATTACTATAAGTGATCATTATAAAGTGGAAAGTGTACTTTAATTTTTCACCCGCGGTATCACAAGAGAGATGTAATAGGCCTCAAGTATAGACTGACTACCATGGTTAATCAGCAATAAACAAATACATTTGTTTGGTGTGCCTTGGTTGAACTTTTTTCCTCTTCAGTGAAAGAGCAGGGAGTTCATTAGGCATCAGAGATTGGAGAAATTCTCCGTTTACTACTCTGAATTCTCCCACAAAGGTTCCTTAGCTACCCTACGACTTTTTATTATTCGGCGTGGAACCTCTTTCTAAATATTTTCCTCTGATGTTACACCTTTTTCCTGCTACCAGAATTCTTATGGCCAAATTTGTTGTATTGCGCTGAGCATTTGCAAACTTCAAATGGGTTTTTCTGTTCCATCAATCATTTGAGTGGGGGCGGAGTTAATGCAAATCATGACCGGCAACGCACTCGCCCAGCTTGGCCCGCCAAAACAAAACTGAGAATGACTCTAGACTGCTCAAGAATAGCAAAGGAAATCGCGATGATGAGTGGACTTTTTGTAGAGGGCAGGAGGCAGACATTGCTTTGTTCTTGCAAGAGCCTTGTAAGAATAAGAAACATCAGAAAAATCTTCGAAGAAAACTAGTCGATTATTGCCTGAAACAGGGCGATCACAAGCAACGAACTTGAAAAACAGAAACAAACAAAGTGGATCGAAATGCACCAATCACAAGTAAACATGTGTTTCCTAAGAGGTCCGCTATGATGATTGATGGAACAGAAAAACCCAAAATTCCTTCTAAGTTTGCAAAACGTGCAGCACAATACAATTAATTTGGCTATAATGAGTGCACTTTTCCTTACTGCCTTGAATATGATTTTGTTAATTATGTGTCTTTCTTTAGTTTCTCTTTACTTCAACCTTGATTGATGATGTAGACTCTTGCAACTTACATGATATAATTCCTGGAATTTCCACGTCACCAATATCAGTTTTGCCCAGTTTTACATTTTTTAAAATCTTAGTTACTATACTACCATATTGTTTCGGTTAAAAGGTACACTAGCCCGGCCAAAAACCCGGCCAGCCTAGAAAAGGACAGCCAGGCCAGGCTTTCCGGGTTTTTGGCCAGGCTTACCGGGAAAATGCGGCCTGGTAAAGCCTGACAAGTATGGCCACAGCTAAGCTTTCTTGGCAACCTTGGCCACCAAAGCTTGGCCTTCCTGGCCTTGTTACTTCCAAGGCCGAGCTTTCTCGGCAACCCTGGTCAAAAAAGCCCGGCCTAATCCAGGTCTTAAAGATTCAAGCCAGGCTTGGCCAGGCTTTTTTGAATTTCCAGGCCAAAAATTTATAACATTAAGTGACTGCAACATTAAACCTCAGAATCTTTGGCCATTTGTTGTCCCATGAAGGACACTCTTTGCTTTACAACTGCTATTTTTTCACAAAGAATGACACATTGCCAGTTTCCACATATAACTAACAGAAAATCTACAAAAGCAGTCATGCATGAGCTTTACAGACCATCCATGCCTCTTTGATTACAGACAATGACTGCAATTAAGTCAGTAACAGTGTCTGTAATCAAAGTGACCAGTGACCTTAACAAAACTCTGTGGGCTCAATCGAACTATCTTTGAAGTTACAACCTTAAAAATTGCCTTGACGGTGTCTTGTAAAATACGATGATGTTATGGTTCTACAGACAATTATCTATGTAGCAGCTTAAACATTATAATATCACACTTGAACACGAAGATTATAATGTTCCAGTCCATGCAGTCTAAACCTTTGCATGATTATTGTTAGATGTACAGAGTCTTCATATTGATAAAAGAGCTATGTAAATGATTTAAGTCCTTCTCATTCTATCATGCTAGAGTTGTACTTAGATTTCATGTCGAAGCAATGGCGTGGTCTCGGTGTGTTCAAGATGTCTCCAGTTCAATTTTCCATACCTGTGAGCTAATGTCCAACATGAACAACGTCCACAACACGTTTTTCGTCGCAACTTTGATTTATAATGTAGTCCAGCATTTTCCTTTCCAACTTAAGTTTACCTCTTGCATTTAACACTTCAAATGCGCTGGAATACTCTAATCAACGCTGAAAATAAACGCTCTTTCAGTACCTGAACGACATCTCGATCAGCCGCCATGTTTTTTGTTTCCAGGCTTCCACGTGCCTTTTGCACATGCGCGATTTGATTTACTTTGTCACGTGCGACTTTTGAACCAATAGATAAGTGTAAAACGAACTTCCGTTGAATAGTTCAAATTCACGCGGACTTCACAACTTTCTAACATCCATGTTATTTTCGAGACAGAGTGATCAATTGCGAAGCATGTTTCCAAGTCAGTTAACTCAGCTGGATTATGGCATGAAGGTATGTTTTCTAATAACTTCGCGCAATTAAGCTTAAACTTCAGAGATGAAGTGTCAATCCGGTAGTCGGAAATTCAGTCAGTTGCCTCTACTCAAAGCCCAAAGCAGTGTTTGAAATCGCCTGAGTTTTCTAAGCAACTTCTTGATGTTTTTACACAAATTAAATAAGATATTTCGTGCAAATTGGACGTGGATTTCCGACTGCCTGGCATCTAGTATTTTGAAAACCGTACCCGTGAGTCAAGAATCTTATGCTCATGCGAGTTCGGAGAATTTGTCTACAACAATACGAAACCTTTATTTAGAATCGCTTGCCATTTCTGAACAAACACTAAATACTCTGGTGAGGTTTCGTTGATAATTTCTGTGGATATTCATCGAAAACATTGAGATTTCACCCTATGCCCAAGCTCGACAGTCGCTTCTACTCTTAACTCAAGGCAATATTTACAATCGCTTGAGATTCCTAAACAAATATCTTATGTTCTTAGAGGAAGTAAACAAGCTATGGTCAAAATTTCTGACTGCCGGGTATCTAGTCTTTTGGAAACAGTTCCCTGCTGCCGGGTATCTAGACACTTAAGTGTCATTGTCTGAGAAAGTGTTCCAGGGGCCAAAAGTTGTGGTCAACCGATTTGGCTGAAACTTGGCACAGAAGTCAGGTATGATGAGATATTCCAAAAGCCACTTTGGCTCACTTCTCTGAGTTTTAGTTTTGGAGTTACAGGGGGGGTCTCATTTTTTGCCCTTTGAGCACCACAAATCCAGCCTTCCAGGGGGCATTTTGAAAGTGTGATAAGACCCCACTGGTAAATTGTGCTGCCAAATGAATTTGACCATGCACTCTACTATAATAGAGCTTTCAGTTCATGCATGTAACTTTGTCCTCAACGTATTGCACAGAGAGGAGCCTGGGGCTAGAGTTTGGCCAAAATTGATGGTAAAATTACAACCCAAAATAGCCATGTTTCAAAATTTCACTATATTCACCTGCCTTCTTGCATAACTTCCAAACCTACACCACCGTTTACTTTAGTCACCCAGTTATCAAAATCAGTTGAGAAAAATTTGGCTTATTATGGTTTATTGAATTTTTAGAACAAACACTAAAGTCTTCATACCCCTCTAAGGCGATGCAAAATGGAATTTTGAGCCTAATTCAGGCCATAAACAAACCAAATTGTCGACAAGAAGCCCTTATTCTGTATTTGGTAAGTGAAAATGAATTGTCAAAGCCAAATCAGTTTCGTTGTTTAGAAATACACCGATTCTTACCTTAAAATTAATCTAAAATGGGCCTCTAATTAGCGCAACAAACACATAATTTAGCAAAACAAAGGTGATTTTATTCTTTGAAAACCTAGTAACCACCATAGAACACAAATGATGATGTTCTGATGTACATATAACAATCTTTTTACAAGATGCTTAAATTTTTCTTTGATTTATAGTCGGTTTCACGTCATACTTCCAAGTATTACTCCAAGCATGGAAATTGAAAGTCTCCATATTTTGTCAGGCCCATTTATTTATATTTTTACCAGATAAAATTAGCTTATCAAAAGGTTCCTTAACATATAATCTTTGTCTGACCTTGTAATAGCCTGAATAGTTGTTTTAAATACCCATCAGCAAAGGAGTATGACCATACATACGTAGATTACACAGACATTACGAGCTTCAGTCAGCAGTATCGAGGTGAACTGTGATTTTCCGAGTCCTTTAGAGCTGAAAAAATAAAACAATCCATCCACGGTTAGGAGAGCTGGATAACGAAAAGCTTGTTTTGCTTTTATAAAGAAAATAACCCAAACAAAGCCTTGCATTGAGATGATGCACTTGTTATTACATCAAGTTAGCTGGCCCGCCATTTTGGACTTGAAGAGTGTGGGGACTGGACCGAGTTTCCATCCAATCCTTCTCCCATTTCGCGGGAATTTTTTCTGCTTTTTATCAGGTGTGTTTGAAATTCTAGAAAGCGATCTGTTTCCGGATAATTTTTCGATGGCACTTTATTCCTTTGGAGGGGTAAATGACCAGTGCAGTGTCACGTCATGGGCTGTGCAAGAAACAGGAATGCTTCTTTTTTTGTCTTGCGATAGTGACATGACTGCATGGTTAAAGCACAAGTAGAAGGTTTCAGGTGTGTCCGGGGAAGAAGAGGAAGAACTGGTGATGCCAAAGCTACGGGTGATTCAAAATATCAGTTAGGGATCATACACGCGCACAAATGATTTTTATCGCAGTTTACGGGACTCTTTTGCTTGAAGAAAGACAATGATATATAATTTACGATGTTGTCATCTCAAATTGTTTGTTCACATGGTTGATTGATTCCCATGTTAATTTCCTGGGTCCTTACAAAGAGCACTAAATATTCAACAAACTCATTGCAGCAATATCTTTATTAAAAAAATAACAATAACAATAATAGAAATAACTTGAAGGCTGTTTTTTGTCTGCTCGAGCTGTTTGTTTACATTCAGCTTGTCACGTGGGCACGCTTATCAAGCAAGGCTAAGTTTGGCAATGCACAATTCGAGCCAGCTTGCATTAAAACTCCATCGGTCTCCTTTATTTGCCTGTTCGTCGAAGACAAGTCAACTTAAAATAGGCTTAGGTACATAATTCCGCAGGAATTGTTTTGGGAATTTTGGACACGAAAAAGAATTTTAGAAAATCTCAAGAATATTAGAAAAAAATTGACAAATACTAGAACTTACATAGCAGTATATATAGGAGAATACTGAATAGCAACATTTCACAGGCAGAAACGTTGAAAAAACGTTGTTATTTTTCTGTATTCCTACCAACCAAGAGAGGGCTCAGTCCACCAACATGCTACAACAGTGTCTAGAGTACTGCTCACTGAGCACAACAAATCAGCAGTTTTTCATCAGAGTCATCTACACTACAACTAATCAGCGCTTATTCACCAAAAGAGGCCCTCGCTATCAAAAAAAAAAAAAAATTTTATGAGTTTTTTAGGGAAGTTTAGAGAGTTTTAGCAGATAACACTCTTATTTAGGTATGTTTTTTCGTTATTCTTTTTATTGAACAGTTAACATTATTTCAAATAAATTTTTAATTAAATAATGAAACAATTTTTTCTACAAATATACACAAATTTTCCGTGCTCTTCCAGAACGATTCAGAGTCAGTTCCCATTCAAGTACGACATATGCGTGTTCATTGCCTATGCATTATTCCAAGCAAATCCAATAATATCAACTAATTCGGTCGATTTTGCGACGACTTTTTAGTGACATTTTCTCCCTGAAAATGTGAATTTCGTCGAAAAACTTAGATGCAGCATGTTTGCAAAGATCTTTGACGAAAAGGGTAAGTAATGGAAACCGGTAACTGAATTGTGCATTGCATGATAAGCGTGTGCACGTGGCAAGCTTAATGTAAACAAGCAGCTCGAGCAGACAAAACAGCCTTCAAGTTATTCTTATCGTACTTGTTTTTTTTTTTTTTTTTGACAAATTTGATGAATGTTTAGTGCTCATCCGAAGGACCCAGGATATTAACATGGGAATCAATTAACCATAAACAAACAATTTGAGACGACAATATCGTAAATTACATATCGTCGTCTCTAAATCTCTCTTCAGTCAGCAGAGTGCCCTAGATCACGATAAATGCCATTTGTGCGCGTGTATGATCCCTAACTGATATTTTGAATAACCTGTAGCTTTGGCATCACCAGTTCTTCCTCTTCTTCCCCGGACACACCTGAAACCTTCTACTTGTGCTTTAACCATGCAGTCATGTCACTATCGCAAGACAACAAAGGAAGCATTCCTGTTTCTTACACAGCCCATGACGTGACACTGCACTGGTCATTTACCCCTCCAAAGGAATAAAGTGCCATCGAAAAATTATCCGGAAACAGATCGCTTTCTAGAATTTCGAACACACCTGATAAAAAACAGAAAAAATTCCCGCGAAACGGGAGAAGGATTGGATGGAAACTCGGTCCAGTCCCCACACTCTTCAAGTCCAAAATGGCGGGCCAGCTAACTTGATGTAATAACAAGTGCATCATCTCAATGCAAGGCTTTATTTGGGTTATTTTCTTTATAAAAGCAAAACAAGTTTTTTGTTATCCAGCTCTCCTAACCGTGGATGGATTGTTTTATTTTTTCAGCTCTAAAGGACTCGGAAAATCACAGTTCACCTCGATACTGCTCACTGAAGCTCGTAATGTTTGTGTAATCTACGCATGTATGGTCATGCTCCTTTGCTGATGGGTATTTAAAACCAACTGTTCAGGCTATTACAAGGTCAGACGAAGATTATATGTTAAGGAACCTTTTGATAAGCTTAATTTATCTGGTAAAAATATAAAAAAATGGGCCTGACAAAATATGGAGACTTTCAATTTCCATGCTTGGAGTAATGCTTGGAAGTATGACGTGAAACTGACCATAAATCAAAGAAAAATTTAAGCATCTTGTAAAAAGATTGTTATATGTGCATCAGAACATCATCATTTGTGTTCTATGGTGGTTACTAGGTTTTCAAAGAATAAAATCACCTTTGTTTTGCTAAATTATGTGTTTGTTGCGCTAATCAGAGGCCCATAAGGTAAGAATCGGTGTATGTCTAAACAACGAAACAGATTTGGCTTTGACAATTCATTTTCACTTACCAAATACAGAATAAGGGCTTCTTGTCAACAATTTGGTTTGTTTATGGCCTGAATTAGGCTCAAAATTCCATTTTGCATCGCCTTAGAGGGGCATGAAGTGTTTGTTCTAAAAATTCAATAAACCATAATAAGCCAAATTTTTCTCAACTGATTTTGATAACTGGGTGACTAAAGTTAAGAATTTGTTCATGCTTAGCGTGCGTATATCGAGTTATAGATGCACGCGGGAAGTTTGGAGAGCACGAAAGATGCGTAAGAGCTGCACGAGGCGATAGCCGAGTGCAACTCTAGCTTCTTGAGTGCTCTCCAAACTTTCCAAGTGCATCCATAACTCGATATACGCACAGCTAAAAGCATGAGCAAATTCTTTTATAACATAGCTGACAAAAATGCTTGCTTTTTGATTAACTGCAAAATTCTCGTAACGTGCAACACAATAAAAAACGGTTCTATTGGCTGATTATGAACACGCCACAATCGTCTAGTTTGAATGAAAATATTCTTTCTGTAAAAGTGAGAAAGAAAATTTGCTTCTTTATTTGTTAACGATCAATGGAATCTAAGCCGAAACAAAGGTAAAAGAGTCTTAAAGTTCACTTAAAGTTAAAATCCTCCGTGACATGTTCATGAGAAGTCAGTCGTGGAGTACGGTTTGGATTTGCTGAAAAGATGTTTACCTTTTGCTCGGCGAAATCCAGAAAAGATGTTTTTAGCAAAGACGACTTCACTTACGAACATTGGCTGGTCATTACGGCTTCTTGAGAAGACCTGGCAGCAGTTGTTTTTGTGAGTAATAAATTTATGTCTCATTGTGTATTTGTGTTGTTATTGCGAGAGAAATTTTTCTGCTTCAGTCGGATTGCCCGGAGATAACAAAGTGCATAACAAATTTAAAAACAACAACAAAAACGGAAATTTTGCCTTTAAATGTTGTTGATGACCAGTTGGTGTCTGTTGTCTTTCGGCCAAAATTTGCTGCAGCTGGTCTTCGACAAATTTGCGAAACGTGCAACTTGCGAGTTTTTTTAATTCGGCTTTATTTTTGCTGCTTGTTGGATCAGGACCTAAAAGGTCAATGCCGATAGGAAAATTGGCAGTTCTTCGCTCGTTTCTTCCACATTTTAAAGAGAAGGAAAAGTGCACTGCAGCTTAAAAGACGACAACTTTGCAGCCAGGTAAAAAAATGCTTACGTCATGTTATTTACGCACGGGCGTGCGTAAATAAAGATTTTGTTCATAGCGGCTCAATAGGACTTATATAGGGCAAGCGCGCGCGCTATGTTATAATAAACGGTGGTATAGGTTTGGAAGTTATGCAAGAAGGCAGGTGAATATAGTGAAATTTTGAAAAATGGCTATTTTGGGTTGTAATTTTACCATCAATTTTGGCCAAACTCTAGCCCCAGGCTCCTCTCTGTGCAATACGTTGAGGACAAAGTTACATGCATGAACTGAAAGCTCTATTATAGTAGAGTTCATGGTCAAATTCATTTGGCAGCACAATCTACCAGTGGGGTCTTATCACACTTTCAAAATGCCTCCTGGAAGGCTGGATTTGTGGTGCTCAAAGGGCAAAAAATGAGACCCCCCCTGTAACTCCAAAACTAAAACTCAGAGAAGTGAGTCAAAGTGGCTTTTGAAATATCTCATTATACCCAACTTCTGTGCCAAGTTTCAGCCAAATCGGTTGACCACAACTTTTGGCCCCTGGAACACTTTCTCAGACAATGACACTTAATATTTCGAATTTGGAAATTAAAATTTAAGAGGAATGCACAGATTAATGCCATTGATTGATTCCTTAATTGGTTTACTGCAGAAATAACTGTACTCTTTGTTGCAAATCATCAAAGGAATACTCAGAAAATTGTATGTTCTGGCGCTACAAGGTTATATGGCAGACTTGTGAAGACCAATGTTTAGTAAAATAGGAGAAGAAATTAAGCATATTAGTTTCCGATATGCATGCATGCAATGTCTGCTACATGTTAGAAACAATAAATTTTCCATTTATAATGACTTGAAAGTTGAACTTACATATAAAATTAAAGTACAACCTGTAGGTTTGTTTATTTGAACTTCGATTCATAATTATAAATACACAGTATATCACTGCAATTAAGGTAAAAAACCAGAGCACTAGCACTTAAGCCTGATGTGTGGACCTTCAGTTCAGAAGGCTGTTCGGCGACTTTGACAGAAACAGTCATTTAGCATTTTTTTTTCATATAAATGATTGTATTATTGGAAGATGTTTATTGAATTTGTCTTTTCGCTAAAATTGAGTGCTAAATTGCTTTTCTGTTACCTAGTATGCCTTAATAAGCTGAAATTGTAAAGAAGTGGCCACTATGTCATGTAATATCACATCATTACAATGATAAAAATATTTCTAAAAAAAAAATTGAAATCCAGATGTTAAATGTATGTGGTGATGTGTATGTTGAGCAAAATAAATGTAAAATCACTGATCTTGTCATTTGGATTATAAACAAACACTGTCTAGAGATCCCATTAACAGGGTATGTTATATATTTTTTTCCAATCATGACTAGCTATAGGTTACTTTGCACTATATTTACACTGTATGCATTGTCTAAGTTTGGTATGCTTAAACTGACTTTTGACTCAGCATTGCTATAATAGTCATAATAATGGTGTAATTTTTTGTGGCTTCAGGCAGCTTGGGTGGACTATATTCTGTAAGACTGACCACTCAAGGTAAACCCTGAACAAGTATGCATGCCCTGTGATTATGATCTTGGCCAGGCTGGTCAAGGTTTCTTGGCAAGCTTGACCAATTTTTGGCCCCGCCAGCCACAGCCAGTGCAGGCCAATTGTAGGCCAAACTTTTCTGCTTTTCCTTGCCAGGCTTTGCTAGTTTTGACCCCGGCCAGCCGCGGCCTGTCCAGGCCATGCAGACCATTTTATGTTTTTTGCTTTTCCTTCTCAATTTTGGCCTTGGCCAACCGCGGCCAGGCAAGGCCGGGCTGACCCTGTGGCCGCGGCTTCCACAATTTTTTTATCCCCTGGCCAACATGGCCAAAGCCCGGCCACAAGCCGGGCTTTGACCCTGGTCTACCCCAGTCTGGCCAGGTTCCTGATGCAAGGGTTGGTTATAAGATGTACCCCAAACTTGTCAACGTGATGTTTTCAAGTTAACTAGCTTAAAATTGAGCTAAAATACCTGGTTATAAGGCAAACCAAGATTTTGGGGTTATGTTGGAGTCTCCAAGGGGCCACTTTTGGCATCCAATTTGAATGTTTGCCACATTCTGGATATCGCAGCTCTCTGGTGATTTTTGTCATTTTTGCTATTGCATGCATTTCTGGACATAAGTGGTGAACTTAGTTTCCAGTGTTGCTTATTACAATCCTTCACCAGTGTGAACAAAATCATATTTTTTTTTTCCTGAACCCTTTCTCATCTGGGTATTTTCTTTTTCCTTTTTTATTCCTTTACCAAAATTAATGTAAAATTTATATACATTCTAACTAAGCCTGGGAAAACAGGAGACATTTGGCGACGCTACCACTAGTTTCCCCCACAAAATGACGTCTGAGAAACGAGCGCAGAAATTCCACACTGATGATGCATCACTACCCAGATCTGGGTATTTCTTCTGATTGGTTGAATCAAATTTCCCATGCAGTACAACCAATCAGAAGCACTACCCAGAGCAGGGTGGTGACGCATCATGAGTGTGGAATTTCTGCGCTCGTTTCTCAGACATCGTTTGGCGGGAAAACCAGTGGTAGCGTCGCCAAATGTTGGCTGTTTTCTCAAGCTAATCCTAAATATGCTATTAGTAATTTATAGTTGCCCAATGAAGTAACATTCCTGCACATAAGTACAAAATAAGAGAGCATTATCTAAAAACACAGTTGGAGACACCACAAATTGATCAAGTCTACAAAGTGGAAATGAAAGTGTTTTTAACCCTTTAAGTGCCAATAGTGACCAAAAACAATTTTCTCCTAATAGTATCCATACATTGTCAAGAGATAAAGTTATGAGAATTAATAAAATGATCACCAAAGAGAAAATGCCATGATCTTTTATCAAATTCTCTCAAGTAATTCTGAAGAAAATCTATGAAGATCAGTTTGGAGAATTTGTATGTTGATACTGGGGCTTAAAGGGTTAATTAAGGAGCTAGCTAGTTCAGGGCAAATACTTATCATTTTGTTGTTGTTTTGGTTCAAGGTCTCCATCCTGCCCCAGAAAGCTACATTTAATGTAGATAATGTGAGAGTAGCTAAGATTTTGGTAAGTTTGAAAAGATCTGAGGAAAAATCATGTTAAGCCCTTCACCATCCCTTACATTATGCTAGGTTAGGGTAGGTTAACACTCCAAGTTGTGACTGAGTCAGAGTCTAATCAGAAGCACAAGCATTAGGAAGTCGTAACCTTGAGTTTTGATTGTACTCATGGCTGTATTCCCTAGAATCTTGTGAAAACCAGATTGTCAGGGTCGAAGAGCAGAATCAAAAGAATGTTTATTGATTTTTTCTTCCCTTTTTTACTTATAAATGAAGGGGAAAACACATTAAATTATGCGTAATATACATAATTTAAAAGAAAAGAATCTCAAAAGATGAGGAAGTCTCAAGAAGCCACTTCCTCTATACATCGGATTTAGTTGTTAGTATAGTCGTTAATTAGACATATATAAAAAGAGAACAGCTTATTATAAAGTAATTTACAAATGTATGGAAAATATTAAAAGAAAGTTAATCATCTGATAATTAGAAATAAATTACAAACGATTAACTGAGAATTCTGTAAAAAAATTAAATATTATTTAAGTAAACGTTTAAAGGTCCTTATGTTATTTGATCTAATTATTGAACGAGTTACTGAGTACCACATTGTGTAGTCACTATAGGTGAGTTTGAGCCCTAGGAGGGTTGAAGGGAAATTGAGGTGGGGGTGTGCCACCAAGGCTCATATGCAACAGCATGTATGAGTTATCAGAAAACTTTTATTTTAGCTATATCTTATTTATATATTATAATAATACCTCATATGCAAATGAGACTACCTAAATAAGATTATTGTTGTCGTGTTAGGGTTCTGGTATTCATAGTTCAGAGGTTGTTCAGGGAGTGGTTTTCAAGCGAGAAGTTGAAGGTGATATTAAGGCACTTAAGGATGCAAAAATTGTAGCATTTTCTTGTCCACTGGATTCCATGGCGACAGAAACTAAGGTGAGATGAGTTATTAGTTAAAAAAATGTTTATAACTGTGCAGAGATCCAAGAAATTGGGTCGAATTCGCAGGCATCTAAGCATGACCACATCATGAAGTGAACAAACATTTGATGTTTTTAGCCTTTTTATCACTTTTTAAATAATAAAGGTCTGTAAATCAGACTTGTCAAGATGGTTTTTGGATATAAGTAGCTTGCAAATGCAGTTGTATTTCCAGTTGTCACTTATCTCAGCCCAAAAATTGACATCTGCTCATAATTTTTATGCCACAGAAATTGTTTTGGGCTCCCGCTTGCAGAGGTTACTTTTTGGTGAGAAAGACGGGACAACTAAAAATATTTCTGCATTTGCTAGGTTAATTATTTACCACATTCAAAGGGACAATGTCTAAATAATTTTAATATTTCAGATGCCCTTGAAAATATATATACATGTGCTAAACATGTGCTGACGTTGGACAAAAAAAAGCAGCTACTTCGCTCAGAGAAGTTGGCTAATCCTCCCCCCTCCAAAAAAAAAAATCAATGAAAGAACTTTCAAACATTGTTGATACAGTCAATTACTCAACTCAAACCAGTTGCTTCTTCTAAGCTAGCCCCTCACATAGATCAAACACATTTACTTCAGAAAAGAAAAGTGAGCAAAATGCAAGTTTAAGGGGAAAATTGGGGGGTTAAATGGTTGGATGTGGAGAAAATGGCTAAACAGATGAAACATAGGTCAAAGGCAGAGGATGTCTTGATAACTAAAATTATCAAAATGCTACTCCTCACCCTTAGTATGCTGAATTATTTGCTCTCAACTTGTTCAGGGTACAGTGTTGATCAGAAATGCAGCAGAGTTAAAGAGCTTCAGCAAGGGAGAGGAAGAACACTTAGAAAAGGTAAGCTCCAGAATGTTTTGCAGCCGTCATAGACAGATGAAGCTGATTTCTAAGCTGATTGCTTTCTTTGTGTCACATAAATCAAGCTGCCTTTTGCATGATCTTCCTGCATGAATTTGTCTGGTGGCAATTGTTGGAGTATTGCCTGTATCAGCAAGGCTTTTGAGTCACCTAGCTTTCAAACTTTCAAGCTTTTCGAACTGCACACCATAATTTTTAGGGATTTATAATAACTCCAAAGGTGGAGTAAAAATTTTAGGTACAGGATAACCCCTTTTTGGGGGTTACTTTAACTCCTAATTTAACTCCGAATTTGGGGTCATTTTTACTCCTGAAAGAGAGTTCTTTCTACTCTCAGTCTGGGGTTAAAATAACTCCGAAATGGAGTTGTTTTTACTCCTTACATGGGTTGTTTTTACTCCTTTTGGAGTTAATTTAACTCTGAAAGTGGAATAAAATTTTAGATACAGGATAACTCCTTTTTTGGCGTTATTTTAACTCCTCAAAATCTGGAATCACTTTTACTCCTGAAAATGAGTTCTTTAAATTCCTTTTCGGAGTTGAAATAACTCCCCAAAAAATAATTCAACTGTAAGGGGTTAAATTAGCCCCCACTAGAGGAGTTATTATACTCCTTGAAAATTACTGTGCAGGCTTACTAATTCGTGGATAAAAGTGTACAAGCCATAGGGAAGGGGTAATGAGACCAGTGACTGGGTGAAGGTAAAAATAGGATTTTCTCAGGGGTCCACATTTGGACCACTTATGTGGAATTTTCTTTCAGAACGATGTGCCTAACGTAATATTAGAGTCTAATGCTTCAAAGTTAGTGGATGTCCATCAGGTCTACAGAGCAAAGAAAACAACAGAGACTGTAGAAATACGATAATGAGAGGATAAGAAAGTGGCACCAAGAAAAGCTATTGAGTAAAGTCATTTAGAATTAAGATCAAGCTATGGTTGTGCAAAATGACTGAAATTCATAGGAAAATAGGAAAGTTGATCTAGACATTTGAGGTGACAAAGTCCATTAAAATCATTGGTGTAACCTTGACAGTAATGATATGTGATGCATGTTAGAAATACAGTAGTTAGGATGGTCTAACCTAAAATGTATTTTCCTGTAGCAAATCAAGGCTATTGTCGATGCTGGTGTTAACTGTATTGTAACTGGTGGCAAGGTCGCTGAGATGGCCCTTCACTTTTGTAACAAGTATAACATTTTAGTTGTCAAGTGTGTATGTCTTCTTTTGAGTTATTATCCTGAAGCACAATGGACTCATGTTGATATCATTGTTTGCAGGTTAAATTCAAAGTTTGATTTGAGACGACTCTGTTGATCAGTTGGGGCTACAATACTTCCCAAATTTGTAAGTTTGCATAATAACTTTTTTTTATTCCCCCACCATTTGGCTCCCTCGATTTTCAGCCACTGATCTAAAAGTAAGACTGAGACTGGAGTCAAGAGAGCAGCGGAAGTTGAACCTTCCAAGTTACATCAGAATGAAAATAGTCTTCGGGCAAGTTCCCCATCTGAGAAGAGTGCTGCTCCAATCTTTGGCAGCTTTTGCACCCGGTACGTTCAATTGACGTTATTTTTCTTGTATGAAACTGGTTTCTTGTAGGGGATGCTAAGTAAATTTGAGCAACGCTCAAAAAAATGTACTTCTTATACCTTTTATGAGACACTGGTTCTGTCATTTCTACAAGGACGTTTGATATCATGAGACCTTGTTCCCAGATTCCTCTTCTTCTTGTCCCGGTAGTAGTAGTAGTAGTCGTCGTCGTCGTCGTCGCAGTAGCAGTAGCAGTAGCAGTAGTAGTAGTAATTGTAATATCCCAGTAACAGGAATTATCATGCAACAAGCAGCATTAATCATTTTGTTGAACTGAGCTTAGTCTTCGAGGTCTTGTGAAAAATAGGGGGAAGACAGCACTAAAAATCATTGGTAACTGAATACTTTTGTCTCTCATCATTCCAGACAACTCCCACATCAGAGGAGATAGGTCACTGTGATGAAATCAAGGTGTCAGAGATTAGTGTCACTTCGGTTACTATTTTTAAACAAGGTACTACACTACTTAATATAGTGAAGTGGATTATTCTTGCAATCAAGAGCTGATAAAGTTTAAGAGAATGAATTTCTCCTATTGGCATTAGATGATGATGCCAATTGATTTCGATTTGCCCGATGTGTATTTGTCGTCTTTAAACCTGAGGAAAGAAATAAGCGTGAAAATACAGTGAATGTACACATGGAATCCAAGCTTAACTAAAATAACATCTCCGATAAGTATGTTCTCCCTGTCTCGTTTGGGGGTTGTATCTCATTGGATGAATCGACTTACGTCCAGCGGAACGCCGTCCGGCGAATTGACTTTCGGGCGAAAGGACCGCAATTTATACATTCACACCCACGCCGCAAAAAGAGCATCTCAAGTCTCGCCACCAGTCCTACTCATTTCATCTCCTGTAATCTTGTGTCTTAGAGCGCAAGGAGACGGCTGTATCTACTGTTGTAATCCGGGGTTCCACCGAGAATATCATGGACGATATTGAGCGAGCTGTTGATGATGGAGTGAACACGTTTAAAGAGATCACCCGCGATGATCGCTTTGTACCAGGAGCTGGTGCCACGGAAATTGAACTGGCTAAGCAGATATCCAGCTCTGGAGAGGTATTTTGAGTTGCAGGTCTTTACAAAATATGTATCAGTGTCACTCTGCTTTTGAATTCAAAGTGGTTAAGGCTTGGTAATTATATCTGTGAAACGTGTAACTTTACTGCACACGCTTTTCCAGTGTAACAAAGAGAGATTTTAAAAGCCTGCTATTGATTTCCTAACTACAGTTGAACCTCCATGTGTGAAAAAGGCGGGGAAAAGTGGGTGGGGGAGGGGGGAAACACGAAAGGTAAAAAATCCCCTCTCCCCATTTTTCTCCCTTCCCAGCGCCCGCCCTTTAGACTTCTACAAGCAGGTGACGTGCGCCCCCTCTTCTAAGCGACCAGTTTGGATGTTGGCTTTGGAGGGTCTTGACCGTGTGAACTTGTATTGCGTACTAGCCGTTAATTGTTTTTCCTGTTTTCCGTCAGACTTGTGCAGGCCTTGAACAATATGCCATCGACAAATTTGCCGAATCCTTGGAGGTCATTCCCAGGACCCTCGCGGAAAATGCTGGCGTGAAGCCCACAGAGTTGATATCTAAACTCAAAGCTGCCCACCAGGGTGGGGACAAAAATGCTGGCTTTGATAACGAGGTATAGTTGAAGTACTAAATAACGTAATGTAAAATTGGATTTCAACACGGAGGTACTGAGCAGAAAAAAAGAACATAGCTTGAAAATTTTAGGCAGTTGACACAAAAATAAAATAAATGTTAGATAATACTAAAAATTTTAAATTCGATTTAAAAAAGAGAAGAAATCCAGATAAGACTACCGTAAACTGCCGCTTATCATCCCTGGGCTTATACAAGTTCGTAAGGGGGTTTTGGGTGGGCTTATAAACGGGGGGGAGGGGCTTATATCCGGATGGGCTTATAAGCGGACGAAACAAAACGTTTCGAAATGAGCAACAGCACTGTTGATCGACGTATGATTTAAATTTATTACTCTTACAATTGAAGCCTTGAAAAGGAAGCAATAAATCGAATTCAGTTAAATTTCAAAACAAAATCAAAACTGTAACTGGGGCTTATATCCGGATGGGCTTATAATCGGATGTATTTTTTTGGGTGGGCCTATAACCAGGGGGGGGGCTTATAAGCGGATGGGCTTATAACCGGCAGTTTACGGTATGCTTAATATAGTGCACAAGCTAAAATTTATATAGCTAAAAAATATATATGTGTCAGCGTAGAATCTTGGGTTTTTTGTTTTGACCTTTTATTTAGAGTGGAATCATGATTTTCAAACGCCTTTTTGGGAAAAGCTAATTAGACCGAATTATCAAGAGGTTCGAAAAATCGGGGATGAAATAGGCCATTTCCGAGGGGGGATAAGTTCTAATCTAACGTGGTGACACTGACATATCTGATCTGACATAACTTTGGATGTTGTTTTTCTTAGGGTGGTGGAGCTGCAGTGAAAGACGCAGTAAAAGCAGGAATCTTAGACTTGTATCTTGTAAAGCATTGGGCTATCAAGTTCGCCACTGATGCAGCTGTTACAGTACTTAGAGTGGATCAGGTAAGGGAACACATTTGTGTCGTGCCGTAGCTCTTCAACAAAATTCTCGTCTTTAAATCCAGTTTATACAGTTATCTTTGTCCTGATTAAGACCTTGAATATCTAAATTTTAGGTGTTTGTCTCATAGAGCCCCTTATTTCGTCTCAAAGCAGTTCATTAGCAACCTTTAGATTGGATTATGGTGACACGTTAGATTTTTAATCCAATTATTTTCCCAAGATTTTCTCCTTTCTGGTGCTGGCCAACATGAGACGTAAGAGGTATAATTGGCGTTGCAACTGATCATCTTAAGAGCCGCTAGTCGATCTTGTGATGGTAGTCCAATCCAGAAGTCCTCAGTTTTTACAATCCGAACTCAGGCATTGGTTATATGCTTTATAGAGGGGAGAACAGGGCTGTCTTTAAGAGGCGGGGGCCGGGGATTTCTCCCGACTACTATGAACGTGGCCCTCGGCTACTTTCCAAGGGAAATAGAAGAAAAGTAGAACCAAAAGAAATCCGTAGCCGTTTGATTCCCCGCCTACTTGTTGTATTTACCTGACAACCTGAAATCTTAGTGACAAACCTGGGAGAAGCGATGACGTCACAAAAAGTAGAATTGGTGAAAGGGGTTGGTTGACATGTCCAGAAAGAAAAGGTGAAAAATGTCCACTTGCTAAAAATCAGCCAGTTACAAAGTAAGTTTCAAGGAGTTATATTAACTCCTCTAGTGAGGTTAATTTAACTCCTTACAGTGGAGTTATTTAACTCCAAAAAGGAGTTTAAAGAACTCTTTTTCAGGAGTAAAAATCACCTCAAATTTGGAGTTAAATTAGGGATTAAAGTAACCCCATAAAAGGGGTTATCCTGTACCTAAAATAACTTTTTACTCCATCTTTGGATTTATAATAACTCTCTAAGAAGTACTGTGTATAGTACAAATTAGTGGTAAGATGTAAGCATCGTTATGCGCCGTTGACTCCATTTAAATTTTTCTAAAATATGCGATCGAGGCTAATATTAAGAGGATTTGTATGGAGTCATCAGAGCATAGCGATGTTTATATCACCCCTACCAAATTGTCCACTTGTAACTTGATTTTTAGAAAAGTGGGCATTCGTCATATTGTTCTTTATTAATACGCCAGCCAATCCCATAATTTCACAAATTTAAATTTTTAAAGTCACACCTCTTTACTCTATTCTGGAAATAAAAAAGATGTAAACTAACTGGAAATTTTATAGGGGAAAGCTGCCACTTTATGGTGCAAGTAACGAAACTATTGTCCTTCAAATATCCTTTCACAAGGTAGTTTTTTTAAACTGTGAAGTAACCAATGCATGTTAGAATTATGCCCTTACATTTTCAGATTATCATGTCCAAACCGGCGGGAGGACCAAAGCCTAAAGACAATCCAAACTGGGATGAAGATGGAGCACTAAAGTGTTGTTACGTGAAGCAATCACTGAATCATCTGTTAACCTGCTTCCTGGTCTGAATTAACGTGTGTTGTTGAACTTTGCGGAATTAATCCAAGGCCACCAAATGACAGTGACATTTTGGTGACTGAGAGCCGTTTTACTCTCGGCAACGTTACTAACTACTTGCCTTGCAAAAGTCCTCTTTAGCTCGTATGTTCTATTTTCCCAATGCAGGTCATGTGATAATACTCTAGAGAACTGCTCATTCAAGTTTCGTCTTATTCCAGTGCATATTTGCGCATGATTTATGAAAGGACGAAGGGGCAAATTCCCCGAGACTTTCATTGAGAAAACAGAACATACAAGCTAAAGAGGTCTATACTCTTAAAACTGTTGGGAATAGTATTAAAGTTTTGGCGAGAGCCATGCTGAAGAAAGTTGTAGCTCCCTGATAGCTCTGTCCAGGCGCCTGTTTACTCATAGGACCATGCTCGTTCTTAGCGCCCCTCGGCAGTTGTTTTACTGAACCAGTTGATGAAAGAGTGACCGTCTTAGCCAAGATGATTAAAGCGCTATCAGTGTTTGCAATCCCAGTAATGTAGTGACCATTATCCTACAAAGTATCCAATATCAAAGCAAGGTCGTAATTTGGTGTCGCGCTTCTTACCTTACAATTATTAGGTAGCTTAAGCAACTGTGTTTTTTGAGCGACGCACGTCAACCGGAAGTGCATCATTGGGCAGTGGTTTGGTTGAA
>NC_133201.1:39243437-39310937 GCF_958299795.1 Porites lutea
CTTCTGAAACTTTCTACAGCGTGAAAATTTCCGTTGCACGGGCCACGCAACTACCTCGATTGATCGTGGGAAATGCCGGCTAGTTGCAGCGCCTTCTTCTTGCTTTCGCTCCAAACTCTTTTCGAAAGTTTTAAGCTTAAAAGCTTACAGCAGTTGACCGTACGAATTCTGCCGAAGTTGATAGTAGTGTTAACTTTAGATACGTGGGAGACCTCCAGCCAGCGCTTGAAGAAGGCTTGTCTTTGTTTCCGGTGGTACAGTTCAAAGGGAAGCAAAGATTTATTATTGAGAAGATTGTGGAAAGAAGAGATGTTTTTGGGCAATTGATAGAAGAGTTTAACCTTCCAAATGTTGCCTATAAGCTAGGGGGTTTAAAACTCGTTAGATGCCAAAGGTTATGAATTCCCTAGTAATCTACTGGTCATAGTGATTTCACGAAAAATATTGAATGGATGGGGAGCGTTTTCTTTGTTGTACGGAAGCCCGGAATCATTAACTGGGGGATAAGATATTCAGGGTAATGTTCTTTAAGGAGTTTTACCAGAAGGACCCCGTTGCAGGTACATAAAGCTGTTCATTGGTAAGTATGCTGATTTGTTTACTAGGAAGGGTGCTACACTGAATTCACTGTGGGGAGTTCTGAAGGGGGTAAAATGGGATGTTGTTGCTCTGGGAAAACGGGATTTAAGTCACTGGCAGGGGGATTCTATCACTGACAATGGGAAAAAATGGAATTGAGGGTTAAACAGTTTCAATGGGATTGATATCCCCCCTTCAGGACCCTCATTATACTTAACAGTAGATCTGGCTTTTATTCAAGGATGCTCAGTAATCTTATGTCTAAAAGCTGACAGACACTTCACAAGAATTATCATGTTTTTTGTCACCATTTATTGGTAGTTGAAAGCTGATGAAGTAAGCCTTGTGACTGCTTAAGATAATAGTGCAATTGAACATTTACATATTATGAATGGAAAAACACCCCATAATAAAGAACTACAGATACCATTACACTAATTTTATTTTTACGCTGTTGAGATTTTTTCTTTCTTCATCATTATTGGAGTTTACATGTCTTCTTATAATACTGCTTGAGTTATGTATAAACTAGAGAGCTGTAATATTTTATTTTAATTTGTTAATAAACGTTTACACTGGGGTATTTTTTGCTGATTCTTTCTGTCCCGAAGGGTTTGTTTTACTAGGTGGCCAACAAGTATACTTGGTGCGCATTATATTCAGGTGCATGTTATACACATATGGTGTACCTGCACATAACATACAAAAACTGTTTTCCATCACTCGCTGGAAAAAAGGGAACTGTGCTGAAATTGTCTCTTACAGTTTTCGATAATTCTAAAAGTCTTTCTTCTTTTAGATTTTATTAAGTGTACAACCTGCAGAAGAGAAAAAACTCCTTTCTTTTTTGATGACAGTAATGAGAACAGTAGAATCATTCCCAGCCACTTATGTTGCGGCATCAGTGCCGAAGACTGTTAGTCTGCTTAAAGAAAATCAAGATGATCTGTGACAGGAATGTCAAGAATCAAATCTTCACTGCTTGTATTCTAGAATTTGTATTCTCTGATTGTATTCTACAGGAAACAATAATTGATAATTGTAATAACTTTTGTTCTGTGGAAAGTATTTTAGAGACACTGTGTGGAATGGTGACCATACAATGAAGATTTTTACCTTTCTGAAGAGGGTTTTTAAAGATTTAAAAATACTTAGTCAATGAAGAATATTATTGTCCTATGAGGAGAATCATAAATGATAGGGAAGTTATAAAATATCAAACAAATGCACCAAAGGAAAATTGTTAATATTGCAGCATTATCTTTTAAAAGTAAGTCCAATCTTGTACCATCAATTGCAAGGGAGTTAAAGCAATGGCACTGTGGATGTGTTTGAGGAGGTCAGTAAGGGGAAACATCAAGCCAATCATAGATAAATAGTTTTAAAAAAAATCACATATTCTGTGAAATTACTTTTATACATGTATTTGTCAAAAGATATCTTGTAATAAAAATTCATTTCTAGTATATTAGCCATAATTCTAATCACAGTGAAGATTAACCCAGGTTCTCTTATGCGGTTTAGTAAGCCAGAGACCCAGGTCCTTGAAATCAAGAGCTGAAGTTGGATCTTTGGAAAGTGTCCGTATTCCTTGGTCTCTTCTCCCTGGAATTTCCTTAAAAGCGTTCCCTTCTTGTAAAGTTTTAGTGACTACAAAAATATCTATATAGACATCCCACCCTTCCACGATTTCTCAACTCTATACCTACACGTGTCACACACTGCGCGTTTATCACCCTCCAAAACTTCACACCAACCACTTTCAAGCATTTTCGCAAACTGACCTTTATTTTTTTTTTCACTTATCCGAAAAAACAAACCCACACAGCCTGCCAAAATCGACCTCACTTAACAAGTCAGGATTCAGCACATAACCGGACCGAGATTTCGAACTAAACACAACGGTTGTATTTAAAATACGTCCGGTTGGAGCGAAAGCAAGAAGGTGCGTGCACTGCAGCAAGCCAGCAATTCCCACGATCAATCGAGGTAGTTGCGTGGCCCGTGCAACGGAAATTTTCACGCTGTAGAAAGTTTCAGAAGTCGTGCAACGAACATGGACATCTAAAATGTAAGCCTGGCTTTGTATACTAGACAATGTAAGCAAATTAAGGAGTGGAAAGTGAAAGTCATGTATCGCGTATCGTATCAGCAATAAAAAATTACGATACCTTGGAAAGATCCGCCCTAAAAACTCATCGGTGAGTGTTTTTTTCTTGTAGCCGTGCTAAAGGTTGCAATTTTGCGGGTTTTTAACATTTTGTTCTGAAACTTTCCTCGAGAAACTTTCCCCGTTGAACGCGCTACGCAACTATGGCGGGTCATGTCGCAGCTCTTACAAGGTGGATTCTGATTGGTCCATGGGAAAATGATTGAACTTTAATGTCATTACTTTGTTTAAGTTTTTGTTTTCCATTTGAAGGAAGGTTTCAGGGAATTAGGTGCCAGAGAAGTACTACTGCTACTTTAAGCGACGGGGCTACTTTAAGCGACGGGGCTACTTTAAGCGACGGGGCTACTTTAAGCGACGGGGCTACTTTAAGCGACGGGGCTACTTTAAGCGACGGGGCTACTTTAAGCGACGGGGATATGAGGTGTTACAGGGATATGAGGTGTTACAGGGATATGAGGTGTTACAGGGGTGGAGGAAGGGTGTAAGGATTTCATGGAGTGTAGGAGATGCAAGGGTGAGAGATGTAATGTACCAGTTATGTAGGGAGTGCAAGGATGTAGGATGTGACGGGTGAAGGGATGCAAGCGGTGAGACTTGAGTAGGGTCATAGGGTTAGGGTTAGGGTTAGGTGGCAAGGGCGACCAGGATGGCGGAGGTGGCAAGGGTAGTGAGGGTGGCGAGGGTGGCGAGAGTGGCGGCGGTGGCGAGGGTGGCGGCGGTGGCGAGGGTGGCGGAGGTGGCGAGGGTGGCGGCGGTGGCGAGGGTGGCGAGGGTGGCGAGGGTGGCGGCGGTGGCGAGGGTGGCGGCGGTAGCGGCGGTGGCGAGGGTGGCGAGGGTGGCGAGGGTGGCGAGGGTGAATGAAAAAAAAAACGTGAATGCCTTTCTTAAATTGATCTCTCTACCATCCCGGATATAATATCTAATATCTAAATACAACATCTCTTTGAGGGAAATCGATGACGCGGTTGCACCAATTCAATCTCGATAGCTTAAATATCGTCCATATGCCCCTTGGTACAGCGACGACCTTGGACAGGTTAAACGTGAAAAGCGAAGATTGCAACGGAAATGCAGGAAGTCGGGTCTCACAGTACATAAGCAACTGTTTGAGGATAAATGCCTTGAAATGTAGCAACCGTCACGAACTTTAAGATCAGCGTCACGTTCGCTACGCTGTCCTCAAAAAGCTAAAACTGAAACTTCGGGTGTAGAGCTTTTTCTTTTGTGGCACCGAAATTGTGGAACTCCCTATCGGAGGACATTAACAATGCCAAGACTGTAATCTGTTTTACAAAGCAAGTTGCAAACTCATCTTTTTAGGAAAGATTTTTTACTTTACAACCCTAAACAATATATACTGGCGGCTACGTCTCGTTTAAAGCTCGGAGATTGCGCTCTTATTTTCTCTGCTCCTAATATGAGAAATAATTTTATAAGACTTATGTTAGCAAGTTTACTTTTCAAAGGTGCGCATTTTCTGTTCCTTAGGCCCTGTTCAGACGCCAAACTTTTCATGAGCCGAACCTATTCACAATAAACAGGCGTTACTAATTGATTCCCTCGCCGAACTTTTCATGTACTTAGTTCAATGTATTAGGTTCGGTTCATGAAAACTTCGGCGTCTGAACCGGGCCTTACTATACTTTATTACGATAACCAATGCTGGTATCCTGATTTTGGCCTGTTTGAAAAGCTTACTTTGACAAGGTCCATCTCCATCTATTACAACTACAAAAACGATGTGCAAGATTCATTTTGGACGCCACCATGAATGATAGCTCCGTTGAATTGTTTAATCATGCAGTTAGGTTTGCTGCCGCCTATAGATGACATTATACGCGCTATCATGAACTCTTTCTTCTTGGTAAAATGGGGTTGACAGACCTGCGCGGCTCCTGCTGTGTGACCGTTGTGTTGTTATAAGCCTTTACAGTTTTGCTTTAACAAGCATGTCTTTAAGCGACTTTCCTTTTCTATAAGAGATCAAGGGAGGTTCCTTGAATATCTCTCTGAGTAGTGGCTGGTTTTCTATTAAATGCCATTTTTCCATTAGTATGTTTTTCAAACCTGGTAATGACGGTTGAAATTGCGTGACAAAGGGTAAAAGTATTTTTTGCGCTTTCTGTTTTTGTGTCAGAGCTGTCGCTCTATCTGCATATTTAACTTCTGAGAGGATCTTTTCTACCATACTCTCTGGGTAGCCTCTCGAGATAAGGCGTGTTTTAAAGTTTTTAATATCCTTGTCAAATATGACTTTAGAAGAGTTAGTTCTTAGAAGTCTAAGAGCCTCTCCTTTGACAAAACCTTTTTTAACGCCTGGTGGGTGGCAACTGTTAAAGTTAGTGTACTGAAACGTTTCAGTAGATTTAAAATGTGTGCGCACGTCGAGAATTCTTTCTTTCTCAAATCTCTCTCCCTTATAGACTGTCGTGTCCAAGAATGTGGTTTCAATTTGTGATATTTCAGCAGTGAACTTGATTGTAGGATGAAAAGAATTGGTTTGCTCAATGAAAAGATCTATATCTTCTTTGTTTGTGTCCCACAAAGAGAATATGTCGTCAATAAACCTTTTCCACGTTAGTGGTTTCCTTCTGCTTTGTTTTAAGATCTCCTTTTCTATTGTTGCCATAAAAATGTTGGCAAAAGCTACTGCCATTTTCGTGCCCATAGCAGTTCCGTGAGTCTGGAGATAGTCTTTCCCATTGAAATGGAAAGAGTTCTCTTTAAGGATAAGACTGAGCATTTCTTTAAGCAGGTGTGTAGCTATAGGAGGGTTTTTGTCATGAAATTTTTCGTATGCGTTGCATACTATAGTAATTCCTTCCTCCTGTGGGATATTCGTGTAAAGGCTGGTGACATCCATTGAGACTAAGAAAGCGTTACTAGGCACCCTAGTGTTTTCGATAAATCTTATAAAATGTGTCGTATCTTTAAGATACGAGTCTTGTATTTGTGCTATTGGCTGAAGTAGCTTGTCTACAAATGATGAGAGGCGTTCTGTGGGGCCATCGCACCCCGAAATGATAGGTCTTCCAACTAAAGTCGGTTTGTGTATTTTTGTGAGAGTGTAGAATACTGGAATTCGTGGCGGATCTGGTGTCTGGTTAAACCATTTTACTGTCATTTCGTCAATGAAACCTTCGTTATGTAGAGTGTTAATGAGGTGTTTGACTCTCTGGGATGTGTCCTTAACCATTGGTTTTTCCAAAGGTTGATAGTTGTTTCTATCATCCAACTGTTTTTGTCCCTCATTTATTTTGTTCTCTCTTTTCATTATGACGGTTGTTGTGCCTTTATCTGCTTTCTTAAGGATTATTTCTTTGTTTTGAATAAGTTCACGGAGCGCTCGGCGCTCCCCAGGCGGCAGATTGTTTTTAGGTTTATTTAGTGGCACTTCTGTTAGCCGTAGTTTGACTTCCTCTAAATAGGATTCTAGAGCAACTGACCGTTGAACTGGGGGAATCCAACTAGACTTCACATGGAAGGGGTGTGGTACAGTATCTTTGCCATGATAAATGTATTTGAGGCGCATCCTTCTGGCAAATTGGTTAAAGTCTGAAATTAGTTGGCTCCTTATCTGGTTTTCTTTCATGACAGGAGTTGGAATGAATTTCAAACCCCGAGAGAGTAAATTGATCTGCTCTGTTGTTAGTTCTGTGTCTGAGAGGTTCTTAATGTGTTTTTTGCGTGTCTCTATGGCTTCGTTATATAGCTTAATGTGTTTGACATTTTTCCGCTTTCTTCTCCTGTGATTTCTTTCAGTGAGTGTTTTACTATTTATCCCCTTCTCTTTTCCCTTGTTAGAAACAGAGAGAACACTGGGATACGATTCACTTTGTTTATTCTCAATATCAGTAAACTTTGACATCATTTGTGAGAACTTGTCGAACTTAGCTTGGAGGTCTGATGCTAACTTAATTACATCAGTGCTTTTCATTAAAGAAGAGGTAGAAGACAACTGCATAAAAGATAAGCATACCTACCACATGCGTGTTTTTTAGATAAGCCTTCTTCTTCCTGCGTTGTGTCTGCGAGAAGCACGAGAAGCCTTCTTCTCTTCTTCAATGCAAACGAACGATCTCTTCTTCTTTCTCTCAAACCACGATCTCTTCTTCTTTCTCTCAAACCACGATCTCTTCTTCTTTCTCTCAAACCACAATCTCTTCTTCTATGCGCGCACGGTGAACAAAAACTGATACGGTGAACCAAAAGTGATATATTTCTTCGATGAAGTCTAGCGTCGGTCTGGTTATGTTAGTTGCAGTGAGCGACACGCGACCGCTGAAACAGTGATCTCTGATTGGCTGCCACCACCGCCACCGAACATTTGCAAGAACCAATCAGATCCAACCTTGTAAGAGCTGCGAGCCTACCGACTATGGCGATCGATGAGGAAACCTACGTCGTGTAAGAAAACACGAGAGTCACCCGGTAGCTTCTCTTCGCTGATTGGCCAGAAAAAAATTTTTCTGGCCAATCAGAAGCAGGCAATTCAAACGCTTCTGGAACTGGTTCGGTAAGAGTAAGTGCCCAGGGGCTCGTCTCGATCTTACAGTAAACTTTCACCACGAACATTTTATCGACCCGACTAACTGCCCCTGGGTCTCCGAGGATGGGTTTATGCATTCTCTGTGTAAAAATGAGAACATGCCTATGTGGGGAAAGCACCGTTGCCGCATAACAAAAGAAATTGCTATCCACCTTACCCGGATCATTACTTAAGGTCCCTAATGCCTCAAAGAAAATTTCAGGGGATTTTTTTATGATCCATCTCCTTTCTTATCCAAAAGGATAATCAGTCAATAATGGTACTTCTCAGGAGCATCTAAGTGTCCATTATAATAATATTGACAAGGCAATTGGAAGAATCAATATTATTTGTGAGGTGTTGGTTCTTATATGGCAAAAACTGATACATAATACATTAAAAGTGCATAATTTTCAGGATTAAACCAGATAATCCACAAGATTATCATCTTTTAGGTTAAAGCTGGAACAATCAATATTATTATGATAACTGCATGCCTATGGGATGAGCCAGCTATTGCAAAACATTTGAAGCTTTTAGTATTAAAGAATGGATCACACAGGAAAAACTTAGTAGAGCCAACCTTCTTCGCCTGCTGGTTGATTGTCTTGTCATTCAGCCCAAAGAAGATCAATGTTTAAAAAGTCTGGAGTTATTTTTGGAATTATGTGATTTTTAAGGCAATCCCATTGCACCGGACGAAATTACATTTGGTCCTTAGACGATTTCGACATCTGCTGGTTTGGAGCTAGACCCTATCTGTTGTGAATCTTGCCGCTTACCCGAACTTAATTTGTTACATTTTTGACTGATAGTGAGGCTCTCGTTCACGTGATAAGTAAATCCACATGTAAGGATAAATTGAATTAATGTCAATTCCAAAACCGCCCATGCTCCCCTCCATCCGGGCACCCCCAGGGATATGACTTTTTTGAAAAATTTTGGTAAAATCTCCCGGTATATTGGTAGCTTAGATGTTCAAATGCCCACCGGTTCACAAGCGATTATTCAAACATTTTCCCACTTTATTATTTAATTTTTAATTTAATTTAATTTTTATTCTTTACTATTTTTATTCAAATTTAAATATCGCACTAGACACAACCGAAACTCATCTGAAGTCTTGGAAAGCTGTACATGTCTTACGTCGGTTTCTTCATTTCCATAAAATTGTTCATTCCAGAAAGCCCACATTTAACAGGCTTTTTCAAAGGTTCTCAAATGCTCCAACAAAACAGTGAATATAAGAGCAACGACCTGTGAACGCGTTGTGCACATGAGGAATGAAAGAATTACGAGATCCTTTTGCTTACGACGATGGCCAGCGTTTTGACACGACAGTCAAATGCCCGACCTGGCGGGCCTCATTTTGGGACAAATTCCCCACTGTACGGAGCAAAACACCAGTAAAATGCCAAGGGGGAGGGGGGGTGGGGCATGGGCGGTTTTGGAATTGACTGGTACATAAACTATACAAAACGTTATGCAGACACAGTTGCAAAAGATCAGTTTTTCTATTTAGACACATCTAGCGGAACAACAGAAGCAAGTAGGTCGACCATTATATAATGGAGGATTTGCCACAAGAAAAATATTTAAGCAATAGAAAACGTTTTCCGTGTTTGCATAAAAAACACGAGAGGGGTTGGGAGAACTCGAGACAGTTATGCAAACCCGAGACGGGTTTGCATAACTGACTCGAATTCTCCCAAACCCTAGAGTGTCTATATCAGGCTATGTAAACACGGGAAGAAAAATTTCCATTGCTTTTATAAAAAAAACTTTCCCGGGAAAAACAGAAAAACACTTTGTTCAGGGAACTGATTAAAACAGAAATTCTTACCAGTCTCGAAGTGTTGTACACGAAACTTGTACGCGAATCAGTTCTCGTTTTGCAAAAGAGATGCTTTTCAAAATACGGAGTTTTTTCCCCTTAAAATGTCAGCTTAAGCGGAAAAAATTGACACGGCATGTTTTTAAAGCTTTTCTAAGTTTCATCGGACGAGGAAATGGGTAAATAAAGTAAACTTGTCGAGTTTTCAACTAAAAAACGTTTTCCAATAGTCGTGCTTGCGTAATTAGCGCGAGCACAGAAAACCATCATTGACGTCAAAACCGGTGAGAGTAAGAGGAGGAACGAGTTTGCGGAATGGCATGTGGTATGGCTTGCGGAATGACATAATTATGCGGACTGTAATATATCATAATGACTTAAAGAAAGAAATGAAACTGAAAATTGCGCCCTTTTTTGACGCCAATCAATTCACAAGCAGCCGCTTTTTTAATGTTGCGGAATCGACTACGATGACAATCAAAAAACAAGGAAAGACTTCTTGATTTCTCACGGTCGATTACCTTTTTGCAGAGCCACAAAGCTTCTACTTTCCTTTATTAGTCGGGCTGCTGGCAGCACCGATACTACATCACGAAAGTCGGCCATTGAAGAAAACATGTTTTGGAAGGTCACGCTCTCTTCTGCTTTAAACTTTTTTCTACAAAAGATATTTTCACGATTAACGTCACTTTTTTTAACCCATATTTGCATTTGAAGCCGCGCGAGAAGTGTTTCTTTTAAGACGGTGGGTCGCGTGATTGATCGTGACATAATATTCAGAGATCGAACATATCTTGTATTTTTTTTCCCTTGGCTGCGTGGTGAAGTTTCAGGCACGCGAAGATAACAGCTGGCGAAGAAGCGCGAGCTTGAATCCTGGCAATCGAGTTTGTGTGCTTTTTCTCTTTCTTTCTGTCTTTTCTTTTTCTTTACCTTCTTACTTTTAGCATCTTTTCTCCTTTACCTTTATTAATTAAGTTAGTAAAGCCGATTCGGCATCACTCCAACTGTTAAAAAAAATACACATTAATGATTGGCTAGTTCTTGATCAAGTGCACACACTCACACAAACAACGGTGCGAAGAGACGCGGAAAGGCCGAAAGGAGACAGAAAGCAGTTCGCCGCTTCACTCGATTTGTGGATTACGGATTAATGTTTGACTCGAGGCGTTCATTTAGTCTGGATCTGGAATATGATCTGATTTATTCACCGTATTAAAAATCCCTAGAATTGTAGCTATAAAAGGGGGTGGTAGGCGTACACGACTTTTACCTCATGCCAAAATGCTGCTTATTCCAATAAAGTTTTTTTTCTCTGCTGGGTAGATTATGCTCTGGAAGGTTCTAAGTTTTCACTGAGCAAATGTGATTTTAGCCGCATGTTTCACACTGAATCATGACATACATATCGATTCACTGTAGCTATAATTGTTTCTGGTCGGCAGGATTTGCCCTCTGATAAAAGCGCATTTTCTTTGACCTCTTATTTGCACTATTAACGTCACTTTTTTAACCCTTATTTGATTTAACACCGCGAGAAGTGTTTCTTTTAAGACGGTGGGTCGCGTGATTGATCGTGACATAATATTCAGAGATCGAACATATCTTGTATTTTTTTTCCTTAGCTGCGTGGTGAAGTTTCAGGCACGCGAAGCTAACAGCTGGCGAAGAAGCGCGAGCTTGAATCCTGGTAATCGAGTTTGTGTGCTTTTTCTCTTTCTTTCTGTCTTTTCATTTTCTTTACCTTCTTAGTTTTAGCATTTTTTCTCCTTTACGTTTAAAACTATCACTGAATTTTTCCTTAAAAATTGGCATTAATTAAAGAGACGTACACTTTCATCACATTTGTTCAGCAGAAATTTCATAGAAACTTCAAGAAGAGACTTAATCCCGTATGAACAGCAAATACAAGTTGGTGTACGGGTCCCACAGGAATAGCCGCTGCCGTAATAAAAAGAGCAAAACCCTTGTCGGGGGGTGCTCGGTGGCTGTTCTTTGCCTAGCAGCAGCTAGGACTTCTTGCCTCACCGAAGTGAGGACTTTACCGCTGACCAGGCGGTTGTCTTTCCCTATTTTACCACTGGGACCGTGGTTGAGTTCTCCGAGGAGATCTCTGAGCACTCCCCTTTCAACCAGTAGGGCCCGGAGCGGAATCACCTGTTGGAAATTATTGCGTCATTGTGGCGGGAAAACTCGTCACGTGATCTGAAAACTGAGCTTTTGCATGAGAGTCTTAGAACTGTGTAGTCGTTCGGAGTAGTGCAGCTGATCGAGTGTGTGGATTGAGTGTAGATCATCGAATTTTTACGCGAATTGATGTCGATGAATCCTTTAAGTGTAGACCAGAGTACAGAATTCTAAAATATGAACATGTGAAGAAATAAGCTTTAATGGAGTGAAGAATTAAAACTACAGAGAACTAATTATATATACAACATTTGGTTACATGGTCCTTCGCAGTCGCCGGATCGGCGAAACAAGTTTAATCAATTAATCGTCAGGAACAGGATTACAGTACAAGAAGAACAGTATGGACAACGGAAAAGCAAAGAGAATTAGAAATGCCCACAGAGCCTTTGTGGAGAAAACGATGGAAGGTGCGACTAGGATTTTAGTCGAGCAAACTGCCGATCACGTGGAAGATTCATCAAGGGAAAAACTTATGGGACTGAAATTCACCCTCAATGAAAGGCTAGAAACTATCCAAAAGCTGGACGAAACAATTCTGGAAAACAGTAAGGGGAGAGACATTAAGAAAGAAGTCGAGGATTGTGGTGAGTTTTGTGCAAAAGTTTACCGTATTTTGGCTAGAATTAACTTGAGTTTAGAGGATGCTAAAAATAGCGCACACGTGGGAACTTCACCAAGCTTCAGTCAAATTAATAACAATGTCAAAAGCAATGAGGGCGCGAAAGTGAAGCTACCTAAACTAGAACTAAAGTCATTTTCAGGCAACTACGAGGAACGGCAGAGTTTCTTGGACACTTTCGAATCTGCGGTTAACAGAAACACTGACATTTCAAGAATCCAAAAATTCACCTATTTGAAGAGTTGTGTGACAGGCGCTGCCGAATCTGCAATTACTGGGTTGCCTCTCACTGAGGATAATTACGAAACTGCCACTGATATACTTAGAGATAGATTTGGTAAACCACAGCTGTTGATTTCTAACCACATGGACGCTTTGTTGAAATTGCCAATAGTCAGTTCAGTGCATGAAACCAAGAAACTCCGTGATTTGTATGACAAGATTGAGATAAACATTCGAAGTTTGAAGGCACTAGGCGTCGAATCAGAGTCCTTTGGAAATTTATTAGTTCCAGTTGTAATGGAGAAAATTCCTTCTGAGTTGAGATTAATCATCAGTCGCAAGTTTGGCAGTAAAGAAACTTGGGACCTTGATGTCCTGTTAAATGCACTGAAATCTGAGTTGGAGGCAAGAGAAAGGTGTAATGTAGTGAAAACAAGTAGTCCAACCAATTCTAACCCTAGATTTGACCAGCATAAGGGAAGATTCAAACAGCCCCTTTCCTCATCTGCACTTAATGCGGGCAGTGAAGAGTGTACTCTGCAATGTGTCTTTTGCAAGAAAAATCACAAGTCCATCACCTGTAGTACCATTACTGAACCAAAGGCTACAAGAACTATACTGAGACGAAGTGGCAGGTGTTTTGTTTGCTTGAAAGCAGGGCATATTACACCACGTTGTCAGTCAAAGGCCAAGTGTTTTAATTGTGGAGCTAGACATCATGTGACTATCTGTGAAAACCCTAAGAAGCCTGTCCAACCTAGTAGTTCAGGAGCTGAATTAGCATCACTTGGTAGATCTGAATCTTCCCAGGAGAGATCCAGAGATGTTGGAACATCAACAATGCATGTTGGCAGCAATAATAACTCTATACTGTTGCAGACTGCCCAAGCCTTTGTTTCTAGACCAGATAATCAAGAAACTGGAATGTATACTCAAGTCATTTTTGACTCTTGTAGCCAGAGATCTTATATAACCTGCAAGACATGTGAGCAGTTAAAATTACCTACTGTTGGTAAGGAAACCTTGCTAATCAAGATATTTGGTGACAATTCAGCATCTGTAAAGGAATGTGACATTGTGCAATTGTGCATCAGAACAATAGATGCAATGAGTGTGTACGTCACTGCTTACGTTGTACCCGTCATATGCAGTCCAGTATCAAACCAAGAAATTCAAGGTGCAGTAGAATGCTATCCATACCTTCAAGGGCTACAGCTTGCATGTGGAGCTGTTAATGGAACAGTTAGTGTTGACTTACTAATAGGAGCAGATCACTACTGGTCTTTCTTTACTGGAGGAATAATCAGGGGAGATCCTTCTGGACCTGTAGCTCTTGAGACCAAGTTGGGATGGGTACTGTCAGGACCAGCTGCAGGACCAGCTGCAGTTCCAGCATTGACAGAGTCATGCACAGTTAACCTAAGTGCTACACATGTTTTGAAAATTGAGTCAGCTGAAATCAGCCATGTGCAAGATGATTTGCAGAAATTTTGGGACTTGGAAACCTTAGGCATAAGGGACACTGAAACTTCAGTTCATGACAAGTTTTCAAATGAGATAAGGTTCACTGATGAAAGATACCAAGTCAAGCTACCATTCAAGGATAATCACCCTATGCTGTCAGATAATTATACAAATGCATCACGAAGGTTGGCAACTGTGATAAAGAAGCTTAAGACCCAACCAGAAATACTGGAACAATATGATCAAGTGACTAAGGAGCAATTAGAAAGTGGAGTAGTTGAAGAAGTGCAGCAAGATCAAGTCGTAGAACCCAGAAATGTGCACTATCTCCCACACAGGGGAGTTGTGAGACTTGACAGAGATACAACAAGGGTGAGAGTTGTATATGATGCCTCATCCAAGGTGTCTGGACCAAGCTTAAATGACTGTCTGCATGTCAGACCTTCATTAAATCCTCTTCTACTGGACATTTTGCTGAGATTTAGAGTACATCAAGTTGCTGTGACTGCTGATATTGAGAAAGCATTTTTGAATATTGAGATTGATCCAGAACACAGAGACTTTTTACGCTTTCTATGGGTAGATGATGTCGATAAGGAATCACCTGAGATTAAGTTACTTCGCTTTACAAGAGTTGTATTTGGAGTGAATGCTAGCCCCTTCATTCTCAATGCTACCATCAGACACCATGTTAATACATGTATGCTGAATGACAATGCTCTTGCACTTGAGCTTTTGAAGTCTTTGTATGTAGATGACTTCGTTTCTGGGGCCAAGGATGAGAACAATGCCTTTTCTTTGTCAAAGGAGATAAAACTCTGTCTCAAATCAGGAGGGTTCAATATGAGGAAGTGGAACAGCAACTCAGCAAGTCTTTTGCAATCACTGAAACAAGATTCAGCCTTCAGTGGAGACTTTGCTGTAAACAGTAACGAATGTGTTCAAGAGGAAGATGAGAGCTTCTCAAAGTCAGTTTTTAAGCAAGGTACTGAGAAAGAGCAGAAGGTCTTGGGAATGCGTTGGAACCCTAACCAAGATGAACTGATCTATGACTTGACTAAGATATTGGAGGGTGTGGACGTTCAGCCAGCTACAAGGAGACTGATTCTCAGTACTGCTACGAGATTATTTGATCCCTTGGGGTTAATATCTCCAGTTATTCTACCCTTCAAGATTATGTTTCAAAAACTGTGCAAGGCACAAAGGGACTGGGACGAGTTAGTGGATACTGAACTCAACCAAGAGTGGTTGTCAACTTTGTCAGACCTAAGACTAGCTGGAAGAGTGAGTTTTAAAAGGTGTTATGCTGAAGGTCTCGGTGGGAATGAAGTTAAATCGCTCCAACTTCATTGTTTTGCAGATGCGTCGGAAAAGGCGTACGGAGCCGTTGTTTACATGAGAGTAGAATATGAGTCAAGAGTAGAATGTGAGATTGTGGCCTCAAAAACCCGAGTAGCTCCGTTGGATAAGCAAACCATACCGCGTCTAGAACTGTTGTCTAACCTTACTGCGTCAAGATTGGTGAAGAGTGTGAGTCAAGCTTTAGAAAACGTTGTGAGAGTTGATGACGTAGTAAATTGGACGGATTCTATGATTTGTTTGTGGTGGATTAGGAACACTGGTAAGGAATACAAGCAATTTGTGGAGAATCGCGTGAGCGAAATCAGACGAAATGCACCGCCTGAGCAATGGAGGTACTGTCCTACGTCAGAAAACCCGGCTGACATTACATCAAGAGGAACTAAAGCCACTGCACTCAAAGAAAGTAGTTTGTGGTTACATGGTCCAGAATTCCTGTCTAAGGAAAGCGCCTACTGGCCAGTCCAGCATGTAAATGTACAAGCCAAGGAAGAGTTGTGCGAACTGAAATCAGCCAAACCTACAGTCTCCAGCTTATTGAACACGTGTACCGAAAAACAAGAAGCAAATCTGGAGAGTATCATCAATCCTGAATCCTACAGTTCCCTTACGAAGCTCATAAGGGTTACTTCACTTGTGATGCTATTTGTCAAGAAATTGAAAAGAAGAAGGGACAGATCAACTGACCAAGAAGAATCCTTGCAAGTTTATAAACAAGCTGAGAAGAAGTGGATTAAACACGTTCAAAAGGGTATCCTGAATAGTGACAAGTACCAGCAAATGAAGTCTACTCTGGGACTTTATCAGGACAGTGAAGGTGTAGTCAGATGTCAAGGAAGAATAGGTCTGTCGTCGTTACCCTATGATACCAAATTTCCTGTGCTTCTGCCTAGAGAACATTACAAGTATGGGAGTCCTCAAATCTCTCATTACAGGACGAGATGGTTACCACAGAGGAGCTGTTGTAAGAGTGCGTAGTGGAGATCGAGTCGTGGAAATGACAAGACCCCTAAATAGACTTTACCCAGTAGAAGTCGAATCACAAGTGCGGGAAGAGCGTCAGAACAGAAACACAGATTTCCCCATTACCTTCGTGGGAAATGCTGAACAGGAACATGCTAGTGAACATTAACATTAAGTCAAAGAACAGCAAACTCTTTTTCTTTCATTTGTTATTTTATTAGTATCGTTGTTGATTGACCTGTGTCAATCAAGGCGGGGAGTGTGTTGGAAATTATTGCGTCATTGTGGCGGGAAAACTCGTCACGTGATCTGAAAACTGAGCTTTTGCATGAGAGTCTTAGAACTGTGTAGTCGTTCGGAGTAGTGCAGCTGATCGAGTGTGTGGATTGAATGTAGATCATCGAATTTTTACGCGAATTGATGTCGATGAATCCTTTAAGTGTAGACCAGAGTACAGAATTCTAAAATATGAACATGTGAAGAAATAAGCTTTAATGGAGTGAAGAATTAAAACTACAGAGAACTAATTATATATACAACATTTGGTTACATCACCCATGAGTACTCATCTACTGGTAGACTTTCCCCGTACCCCAGTGATGCACCATCGCACGAGTCGTCAAGCAGGGACCAGACAGTGGCCAATTATCACCCCACTAGACTCCACAAACTTTCTGCACTTAATACACTTAACGAAAAATCTTCATTATATTAGACTCCTTTTTTCGTTTATCAGGCTTGTGGCATTGGTTTATGGGCGATCTAATAACTACAGCATACACGCATGGCCTTCGAGGAAAAACTAGAAATACGTATCTTCGCAACCCCCTCGCAAAAACTCGGGGTTGAGCACAAGTTATTTAAGCAAACTCTGCTTCTACGGGAGACGCGAGACTTAATGTGCCACTCAAGTTAAGCCCTGAAGGAACGGGGTTGGAAACTGGATGGGTGACCAGCTGCGAGCAGTACATGTATCAACTTGTATCCCTTCTCTGTCTTTTTTTCTTTTACGTTTTTCCTTGTCCTATTTGATGACCACATGCGCATTGGAAAACATATTTAGCAATATTTATTTTATTTTGACAATAAACAAGTCGTTGATGTATGTTTGCTGGAAGAAAAATGCTGGGCAGCTGTCACGTGGCTATTATTTGTGACCAATCAAATTCATTGCTCAAAATGCTCATGGTGGACGCACAAAAACTAAGTAGGACTTTAGTTCGGCGAATCATTTTGCTTTTTTTCCCGTTCCTCAGGAAGATCTTATCCAAGCAATGCCACAAATGATTTGCTACAATGTCACCTTAAGACTGGGAGGGAATTTGCGTAAAGGTAAGGTGGTGCTAAGTACATGTTTTTTTTTTCGTGTTTCAAAGTGTAGTCGGACGCTGCATTTTCGTCGAACACTAAATTATCTCAAGGGCAATATGTTCAAGTGCTCGTTTCGTTTTATTTGTATACTTTTTTATTTGTATGATTTTGAAGATCAATTATTCGGCTTTATTTCTGATGGGTTCTCACACAAGATTTCAGAAAAGACGGTAATCACGTGAATCCCCAGTAGTTTAGGTGATGTAAGCATGAAATCAACCAAGTCAGTAAATCAATTGTTCAAACTTTTTCACAGTGATATTGTTTACGGGTTTCTAGTTCAGACTTCGCTGTTACCAAAGATAATTTTTTATCATCATCTCAGAGTAAATCATTTGTGTGATATGGTCGGACGTGTGTGATGAAACAAATAAACATTCTTCTTCCTTGCGTTGATGACAGCCAAAGAAGCTACACCAGTAAAGTGCAACTTCAATATGACGAACCAATATATAACCAAGTCCTCGGTAGATTAATAATGGACGGTATTTACACTCCAGTAAATAGTAAAGTATACCGAAACAACTGCGAAATAACGACCTCGTTATAGTAAACTTATTCTGCCAGTCCCTTTGCCCTTCGTTATATCAAGGTTCCAATATATTTGGTGCTTTCTCTCTCCCTAGGGGATGGTTGAATATAAGCAATCATTTTTTTTCCAAGCTTGCGAACGGGCGGAATCCTCCAAATCCTGCAATCTGATTGGTTCCGAGAGCGGGCTTTATTTTACGATCTTGTTCGCTAACCCGGGCGGAATCGTTGGCAGCTTCATTCACAAGTTTTTGTTGTTTGTGAATGAGCAAAAACCGTCATTTTCAAACCATTTTTCTCTTAAAACTTGCACTATTATTAGCATTAGCTAGGGAAAAGTGAATTTTATAATTGAGACAAAAAATCTGAAGGGAGAATCAAGCAAGTCAGCCAGGAAAACCGCTAAAGTAAAGCAAAACAGGTGGCTGGTGATGTCGCTTCAACAGCTTTATAACCGCGCTGTAAGTACTGCAATCTTGCCTTTATGCACCGTCTATTAGAGATTTTTGCCCTGTTTGTAGTTTTGTTTTCCATTTTTACTGTATGAATCTAGATTCTGCCGTTTTTCTTTGAATTTTGCCTCGCTAGTTTTCTACTTATCAGAAAAGGTTGTTGTAAATGATTTCATTTAACTTTCAATCTTAAATAAACAACACGAATCACTTTTCCAGTAGTTGGTTATCGTCGTTTTCATTTCTTTGTTTATTACTCGTTACTGTGATGTAATCGCTTTAGATGTCCCATTAGTCTTAGCGGGCGGGCTGTTTTACCTTGTGCTCCTTGTACTTGTACTGGCTCGATTAAAGCCGTTGTGTTCTCGCCTGTTTCGCCTCTCAATACCATTACAGTTAATCACATCGCCTTCTTTTATTCGAATTCAAAACTTTAAAACTGGTATTTGTAATTAGCCATTTTTACAAAGCCTTTGAGCATTTTTCATCCCACTCGATTGAACTAATCTTAAAGTAATTTTTGAATTATTCAGCCGAAGAAAATCCTTGCTGTATTTTTTTCCTGGCGCTTTTAATATTAAGCTTGTCAATTCTTTTATCCTTGTTTGACACTCAGATTATGAATTGTCTTGCAAGACACAAAAACCTTTCTTTATTCTAAAAGAGAGCGGTAAGTGCCATAATAGCGGAGCTCCCGCGCGCGCGCGCGCAGCGGAGCACCTTGGGTAAGAAAATTTGGTAAACTATCCATCCGAGAAAATTTTGTTATGACGTAGCGTACGCCCGCCCGCCCACCCGTACACACACTTCATGTAAGCCGATGTCAAATGTCACAATAGATCTTGCACAACTTGGCTAGCCTCTTAGTTATGTAAGCCATCCGTATGAGTACGATTAGATTGACAGCTGTCAAAATCAGACATCCTCTGACAATTATCACATGACCGTCTCGCGGGCTCAGATAAAAGACCAGTCGTTTTGCCCCTATATATAAGCTGATATAATATGTCACACTTACCAATTCAACATAAAAACGAAACTACGCCGGGTAAGGCTGTCAGTTGGTTGACAGTCGTTTAAAGTTACATTGGCAAGCCAAATTAAGGTCAATTGACAGCTGTCAAAATGGGACATGTACAGACCACTATCAGAAAACTAATAACGTGGGCTCAGGTTCGCTCAGGTACACGATCTGACATTTTCCACTACATGCCGGACGGATATGTCCTACTCACACTCGTAGTCTGTTAATTCGAATATTCTCCATTCTAATGAAGGTTAATTGACAGCTGTCAAACTAGAGTATACGCTGACCATCATCACCTGAGTGGACCGCGGGCTCATTTTTCTATCCATTGAGGTCACGTAGTGTTTAAAGTTTTGCGCTGATATTTTATTTGATCACGGGCGCAATTCGAAGCCCCATAGCTTTATAGAAAATCTATACATCCTAGAAAATTCGGCAATCACGTGACCGTACACCGACCACCCGACCCTCCGCACCACAGGCATACCAATGTTTAATCTCACACTTTCTAGCTAGTTTGGGAGCCTGCAACCTGATATTGTACTTCCATGTTTTGATTAATTGACAGCTGTCAAAATAGTGTTTCTGCTGACCAGTATCGCCTGAACGTATCGCGGGCTCATGTATCGACCCTCTGAGTTCGAGTAATTTTTTGACGGTATCCGCTGACAAGTTGCTACGTTTCAAATGATCGCAGGCTCAAGTTCAATTTTTTTAAAATGCATATGAAATAAGTCGTGTTTCATGAGCCGCACTTTTAAACTGTTGATTTCGAACTGACCTCGGACACGAAAATTCAACCAGCTTTTACATTTACATGCAGGGAAGGCAATCGCTTTTGACTTTTCTCACCGTCACGCATTGATCACGCTCTACGTCCAATTTTTCTGTTCTGATTGGTCAAAATTTGACAGGTGAGTTTATGCGGAAAATTTATGCAGCGTCTTGAAACTTGTTACTGATAGCTGGAGCTGACAGAGTTTTGTGTCATCTTGTGATGTTTTAAACTGTCTTTTTCTACTTGGTGTACAAAATGAAATACAGCTGCTTTTGAGATTGTTCTGTAATTCGTGGCTGGTTTGTTTATTGCGCTTTTTGTTGACAAATGCACCGCTTGTCAAAGTCATTGGAAATCCGATTTCGGATGGCATCGTTTTCAAAAATGAGCTTACTCACTTGCCCTTGCTTGAGGCGTAAGAGGGTTGAAAAGTCTCAAGCGATTCTGGAACACTTGATGACCTTCAGAAGCAGCATCTCGACTGGTAAGCCTGAGCAATTATTGGCTTTAATGTGTTTTTTTTTTTTCGGTTTCCTGAAGTCGAGCGTATGGTTTATGCGGCTTAAGTTTATACACGAGCAATGATCTAACCTACAATAGTATCAGGTTTAAAAAGCCTTTAGACATTTTTTGACCCGCAAATTCAAAGAAATTGTTCCGAAGATTATTTAGCTATGATTTTGGCTGTAAACAGAAAGCTCTGAGCGATTTTCTTGTCTCGAGTTCATCTTGAAAAAGAGCGAACACCGGGAAGCCGGCTTAAAACATAAATAAGCTTATGCTTACCTGACTCATGATTTTCTCAGACACTTTACTCTCAATACTTCTCTTCGTAAATGAAAATTATTGTCTCTGTACATGTTTCACCGAATTAAATTTATTTTATTGATTGTTAGTAGTCCCTCTCGCAATTTTCATCGCTGCACCGGTTGTTTCCAGTCGAACATAAACATCGCATGCAGGAATACTCAAAACGCCGCGCGTAAATATCACTCGCTTTTAAAGATTACACATAACAAAATCATACACAGTTTAATGAATAAAGGGAAATAAAACCTAAAAATAACAATTTCTCTATCATGTTGAAGCGTAAATGGTAACTAATCGCACTGCAAATTTGGTGCCTGTCAAAAGTGAGAACCCGTCCGGCTGCCCGAAAAGTGATTTGGGGAATTTTTTTTTATCGTTTTCATTAAAAGCCCATAATTATTACCCTGCATATAACATAGGACCAGATTTTTCTAACAGAAAAGTCCAGGAATTATAGAATTCTCTTCATGAAAACGTTTTATAATTCAATGCTATAATTTCTTGTGCAAAGGAAGCGCGTGCTTTGATCGTCGTGGATATTGAATGAGTGCAAATTCTCTTGGTAAATTGTGAAAGACTGCAGAATTATAGGTTTAAATAGGGCAAAAAAAAACAAATTCTGTCCGAGGTCGTATGATAAAAAAGGGGCCTTATAGTACTGTTTACCTGAGACGTGATGAGAAAAAGTATGTTTAAAAGGCTGGTTTACACGCCACCAGATTCGTCGCCAAGATTTACTAGTAAACTAAACTTGTGGAACACAAAAAATCCGGCCTGATTTTTTATTTTGGCCTCTCTTTTAGACAGAGGAATGCAACGTGTAAATTGGCTGCCACCAAGAACTATCGTGGCGCATGTGTTTCTTAAAATTATATTTCGGGGTTGTCCAATTATCCATAGTCTCTCTAACGGAGCAATGTTGGAGAGACTAGTGAATGCCACATTATGATGCAACAGCTAATGCAAATACAATACACGAATAGGTCTATTTGTTTTCCAGGCCTAATCTACTGTGATCGAACATGATTGCTATTTTTCGGTGTACAAATAAGACTATTTAATAACTCGATGTAAAATTTGTTTCACTCTTGGACGGTCAAATTCTGATTTTTCTCTAAAATCACTCAGCCTTTGCCTCAAAAGTCAAATGAATGTGCCCTGATCTGTGGATTACAAGTTCATTGTTTGATTTAAATTATGAATTTATTAACGGGAGCTTCGCTTTTAGCCCTGGCTAAGGGCCTGTTTACATGGAGTGGGGGACCCCGGTCTAGTGGGGTTGGTTTCTTTTGTTTTCACGCTCTGGCGGACACAAAACAAAAGAAACTTACCCCACTAGACCGGGGTCCCCCACTCCATGTAAACAGGCCCTAAATCTATATAATATAAATTGCCGGGCTAAAAATCATGTTGTAATGTTTTGTTTTGGTTTGCAATCGATCGCGCGCTTCATCAACAAGAACGCGTCCTACTTCAACACACATAGGTTGGAGCGTAAAGGAACATTTTCCAGGAACTTTTAAATCTCAGTTGGAAAAAAAAATAAAAATGTTATTCACCAGCCTAGGTCGGTCCGTATTGGGAGAAACTGTGCCCTCGGTCTGAGTACCGCCCTCGGCCGTATTGAGCGGTACTCAAGACCTTGGGCACAGTTTCTTCCAATACGGACCTCCCAGCCGGTGAATAACATATATTGATTTACCCAACCTAATCATCAATGAAGAGTGGCACCTACTATATATACTGTGGGTATTTACCTTGTCACTTTGCTGCTTGAGAAAAAATACTCCATTATCCAACTCAAGGCTTTGGGGAAAAACAATTCCCACAAACGCAGGGCATTGATGGCAAATTTGATTGGAATAAGACTAGCTTATTTGCCATTGCATGCAGTGCATGTTGCAACAGAAATTGTAGTTCGCACTGACCAGAGGGCAACGAGTAAGCATGTCAATCTGATCTTTGCTGGCTAACCTGAGTGGTATTTATTATCCCTTAATGGAGATGAACGAAAACATACTTCACAGAAAATAATATAGGGTTGTTAATTTTTCACCATGTTCGCTCAACTTGTGAAGTGAAGGGGTTATTAAAGGTGGTCAACAAGTGTGGGTCTCTTAAAATAAGGTAGCTAAGCTTTGACAACCTTTTGATATAAACTGGTCACTGCATTACCGGGAAAAATAATCGTCATTCTTGTATTTAAAAAGTTTACAGAGGAAATTATTAGCTAGTGCATTATATGTCACACTAAAAAGATCAATTTAGCTTCCCTAACAGGAAATTTGAAATGAAAAAAATATAGTCTAACACTTTAAAGCCTAATATCAAAATTCAAATTCTCATCTGTTATCTCTATACGTTTTCAATAGAAGTAGTGGGGAGATTTTGTTGAAGTCTCAGTAAGATTGGTAATGGATTCATGATAACGAAAAAAGAGACATTACATGCCTTGCCCACTTTGCTCACTACAGTTACCGTAGCTACTGTAGTTGCTGTAGTTTCAGTAGTTGGTGTAGTTAGTGTAGTCGGTGTAGTATCTGTAGTTGCTGTAGTTACTGTAGTTGTTGTAGTTGGTGTAGTTGCTGTAGTTACTGTACAAACTACATCAACTACACCATGCCAACTACAGCAACTACGCTAACTACACGAACTACAGTAACTACAGCAACTACACATACTACACCAACTACACTAACTACGCCAACTAAAGCAACTACAGAAACTACGCCAACTACATATACTACACCACCTACAGCAACTACACTAACTACACCAGCTACACCAAGTACACCAAACATCAACTTTATCATAGTGCACTAAGTCATCACTAAATACGTAACGTCTCTATATTCGTCACGGTTATCATGAAGCCATTACCATTAGATTCATCTTCACCACTTTGTTTTATAAAGCAGTGATATTACAAGGGGAAATTTAACACTCGTCACTCTAAGAGCTTGAAGGGTTAAGCCGCCCTGTGCGAAAAAAAATAATGCAAGACCTTTTGGAAACATTAAGACGGAATCCACTAGGCAATTGAGTAATTTTAATTCTCAGTGGACAAAAACCTTGTACCAGAATAATTTAAAGAATATTGAATTCTTTTTTACATTTTTCAAGGCCTAAAGATGTAAATATTCATCTGTAATAACACCAAAGAAAATTTCCCATGGGAGTCCGAGAAAACGAATGTCAAATTTCAAAAGAATTGTGAAAACACAGGTAAATCTCTGTAAATTTCATATAAAGATGTAATTTTGTGAAACTTGACATTTATTTTCTCGGGCTCCCATAAGAAATTTTCTTTGGTGTTATTACAGATGATATATTACATCTCTTGTTATTTGGGCGTGGCCCAAATAGAGTAATCGAGATGGCTTGTTTTGACGAAAAGTTGCAATAGGCATGCAATACGCGCTAACGTAAACAAGGCAAGTAAAAAGGAGAAGACAGGCGAATGTCTGCCATGGAACGTCCTGTACAAGGTAAGAGTCATGTTGGAAAGAAAGCTCTGCTAGCAAGGTACTTTATCCCACTTTCACGATCTCAAACATTAATCTGAATGTTCAGTATTTTTACCTCATCTAAATTTGGGAGTTTGAAGTCCGGAGATGAAAACTCTTAAAAATATTCGTACTATTAACGGGTTTTCGTCGCAATAAGACTTTGAGCGATGTTAAATTGTTCTGAGGTCGAGAGCGAAAGGAGTTGTTGCGAAAAACTGTTGTTACTTGCAGCCTAGAAAGATTAAAAGAAAGATGACAAATACATTTAGGAATTGATGAATGAACTTAAAAGGAATCGGCTTATTGTGGGTACTAAAGGAGCATTTTAATAGATTCACGTGCGTGTTTGCTCGTAAGTGTTAAAGTCACGTATGTGGGAAAAGTGTGGATAAGATATATGTCTGTTCTCACGTTGATTGTTTTCCTGAGTAAACCATAGCAGTGTGTACTCTGTTGGTGCAGGTTAAAGTACACTGTTGTACGAAAGTTTATCTTGATGATCTTGTCTCACATATCAAAATGTACGAATCAATAGGTAATTTTTTAGTATGGGACTTTCGTGAACTATGTGTATTTGATCTTGTGTGACATTTCTTTAACGCGACGATCGTAATTCACCAATCATAGAGTCTGTTACTGAAATAAACGCCGCATCATGAGGCGGCGTTTAATCGAAAAAATACGGAATGCTTAGCACAACCACGCCGAAAATATACGCTCCCAAAGAGTCTTGTTGAAATGTGTTTTATGATTCGACACTTTTACACTTAAACGGTTTTAATTTCCGTGTTATTGCTACCACCACCGCAGTATATTAAAAAAGCCGACTAAAATTAAATACTATCCTTAAAAATTCAACTGTGTTATTGTTGAATTGCGTTTGATTGCTTCCGCCAGTGCAGTACAGTCACCAGAACCAAGTCTATTGTATGTCAAATTCAACTGTTATTACTGAATTGTGTTTTATTGCTTCCGCCAGTGCAGTACAGTCACCAATACCAAGTTCATTCCTAGCCAAATCCAACTGTGTAATTGTTGAATTGTGTTTGATTGCTTTCGCCAGTGCAGTACAGTCACCAGTACCAAGTCTATTCAATCACAAATTCAACTGTGTTATTGTTGAATTGTGTTTGATTGCTTCCGCCAGAGCAGTACAGTCACCAGTACCAAGTTGATTCCCTTCCAAATTTAACTGTGTTATCGTTGAATTGTGTTTGATTGCTTCCGCTAGTGCAGCACAGTCACCAGTACCAAGTTCATTCCTTGCCAGATCCAACTGTGTTATCGTTGAATTGTGTTTGATTGCTTCCGCCAGTGCAGCACATTCACCAGTACCAAGTTGATTCCCTTCCAAATTCAACTGTGTTATTGTTAAATTGTGTTTGATTGCTTCCGCCACTGCAGCACAGTCACCAGTACCAAGTTTATTCCTTGCCAAATCCAACTGTGTTATTGTTGAATTGTGTTTTATTGCTTCCGCCAGTGCAGTACAGTCACCAGTACCAAGTTCATTCCTTGCCAAATCCAACTGTGTTATTGTTGAATTGTGTTTGATTGCTTCCGCCAGTGCAGTACAGTCACTAGTACCAAGTTCATTCCTTGTCAAATCCAACTGTGTTATTGTTGAATTGTGTTTGATTGCTTCCGCCAGTGCAGTACAGTCACCACTGCCAAGTCTATTGTATGTCAAATTTAACAGTGTTATTGTTGAGTTGTGTTTGATTGCTTCCGCCAGTGCAGTAAAGTCGCCAGTACCAAGTCCATTCCTTTCCAAATTCAACTGTGTTATCGTTGAATTGTGTTTGATTGCTTCCGCCAGTGCAGTACAGTCACCAGCACCAAGTATATTCAATGACAAATCCAACTGTGTTATTGTTGAATTGTGTTTGATTGCTTCTGCCAGTGTAGTACAGTCACCAGTACCAAGTTAATTGCCTTCCAAATTCAACTGTGTTATTGTTGAATTGTGTTTGATTGCTTCCGCCAGCGCAGTACAGTCACCAGTACTAAGTTCATTCGCTTCCAAATTCAACTGTGTTATTGTTGAATTGTGTTTGATTGCTTCCGCCAGTGCAGTACAGTCAGCAGTACCAAGTCCATTCCATGACAAATTCAACTGTGTTATTGTTGAATTGTATTTGATTGCTTCCGCCAGTGCAGCACTGTCACCAGTACCACGTCCATTCCTTGACAAATCCAACTGTGTTATCGTTGAATTGTGTTTGATTGCTTCCGCCAGTGCAGTACAGTCACCAGTACGAAGTCCATTCCATGACAAATTCAACTGTAATATTGTTGAATTGTGTTTGATTGCTTCCGCCAGTGCAGTACAGTCACCAGTACCAAGTTCATTCCTTGCCAAATCCAACTGTGTTATTGTTGAATTGTGTGTGATTGCTTCTGCCAGTACAGTACAGTCACCAGTACCAAGTTCATTCGCTGCAAAATCCAACTGTGTTATTGTTGAATTGTGTTTGATTGCTTCTGCCAGTGCGGTACAGTCACCAGTACCAAGTCTATTCATTGACAAATCCAACTGTGTTATTGTTGAATTGTGTTTGATTGCTTCCGCCAGTGCAGTACAGTCACCAGTAACAAGTTCATTCCCTGCCAAATCCAACTGTGTTATTGTTGAATTGTGTTTGATTGCTTCCGCCAGTGCAGTACAGTCACCAGTACCAAGTTCATTCCCTGCCAAATCCAACTGTGTTATTGTTGAATTGTGTTTTATTGCTTCCGCCAGTGCAGTACAGTCACCAGTACCAAGTTCATTCCTTGCCAAATCCAACTGTGTTATGGTTGAATTGTGTTTGATTGCTTCCGCCAGTGCAGTACAGTCACTAGTACCAAGTCTATTCAATGACAAATTCAACTTTGTTATTGTTGAATTGTGTTTGATTGCTTCCGCCAGTGCAGTAGAGTCACCAGTACCAAGTCTATTCAATGACAAATTCAAGTGTGTTATTTGAAGATGCGAGCCAAGAGTACGAGCTAAGAGCAGATGAAGGGTACAACTCTTTTCGTTTTTACATTCTTTAATGCATTCCAATGCAACTGAGAACGTAGCGTCATCCTTTACTTGCTTAGCAATACACGAAACGAAAGCCTTTATCGCTTCTTCCGATTGCGAAGCTAGCACGCCGCATGTGAACAAAAGCACCTGTTTAAGCTCTTTAAAATATCTGTCGTCGGCAATTAAGCTTTCTGGACAAATTTCGTTATCTAGAACTAGGCAACAGAGGTAAAATGCCGCAAACAGTTCCTGAAATGTTTTATGCAAAAAGCAATAGTTTAGAGATGGTCTCACTTTTTTAGGGCTACACTCAACGGACAAGAAGCCGAATTCAGATAATTCTTCTGAGCAATTTTTAAACTCACGTTCTTCGAGGGACATGTTATTATGAAGCAGACCGTTCCATGCGATGGAGCCAAGCTGTCTTAGTTGAGTCTTGTATACTTTAGTGAGGTCTTCGTCTTTGGTATTTGGTAATGGTAATCCTTTCTTTTTCCTATACCTTCTAAGAACACACTCTACCATTTCTAGATACAGCTGTGTACCACTTTCTGGAAAAATACCATCAGAGTCCTCACAAAGAAGACAAAGAAGTACAGTGTTTAAAGGACTTTCTGTCAACTGTTGGAGGTTTTCGTCAGACTCTAGTTTGTTTAAAAGCTTCTGGGCCAAATGCGTTTCCGCTTTGAAATACCTGAAAATAAACTCTCGGGCGTCTTCTTTAGTGAAACCTTCAATTTCTAGCAAGGTATCGCAACACTCTCGCACCTCCATCCCAATCTCTTGTCGTGCTGTAGCTACAATGTAACATTTTGGTAGCATTCGTCCTTGAATGACTTCCTTAAACGCTGCAAACATATTGGCAGGCAAATCATCCAATCCGTCAAGTACCAGTAAAATATCGGGCTGATTACAGCGAATGAATTTGAAGAATTCTTCCTTATCTTCTTTTGTGCAATCTCGAGGCAGAAGCTGGTCATCAATGGCGTCCCAAAGGACAGACTTGAAGATTTCGTTCAGTTTCTCTTTTTCAGATCGAGGGAGAGGTTGTCCTTCGGTGGCCTCCGAAAGGCAAGACTCTATTTCTCGGCATTTAATCAATAAAATTACTTGGAAGTTTGGAAAAAAACTTCCTGAAGGATTTTCTGCCACTTGCTTGTTCGCTGCCCAATCGTAAGCAAGTTTATTACAGAATGTGGTCTTTCCTATACCTGGCCTCCCTTCAATTAAGACCGTCCTAGGATGATCGCATTCTTTGTGGGGTTTGAAGATATCTTTCATAGTAACAGTTTCATCAGTCTTGGTTCCCCTTTCTTTCTTCCTGCTCACTATTTTGAGTCTGGTAAAATTATTATCAAGGCTTAATCGAAACTTTTCCCACCATGGAAAGGGTGCAAACCATCTTTCACGGGTGCTGTACAGTTGGCGAATGCCATCAACAAATCCAGTTGGGTAAAAAGCACCTGAAAATCAAAGATATATCGTGTTTAAGTCGAACCCCCACTTCACAGACACCACCTGAATACGGACATCTCGTTGTTTTATGGACAGTTTCCTTTAACACTGGCAAGAGCCCTTATGTTGTCTCAAAATTCAACCCGCTTTAAAAGGACACCTGTAAGTAAGCCACCTCTGTAGAGTGCATGGCATATGACTACTAATTCGAGGGTCCTACAGATGTTTCGAGCTCCTCCGAATTTCCACTGACTGTTCCCCCTTGAGAAAAACAAGTTACACTCTTTTAAAGCAAAACATTGAAATTATTCCCTTTACACTAAGTCTTAATTGCTTTGTGACGACTCAATCTAAAGGCAGCGAAACGACGATCACGGTTATAATTATTTTCATGTATTCGCTGATAAAGCAATTTTCAATCTCTAGCGAAAATCAGTCTATTACAAGCACAGTCTGTTAATAAAGATCAGCTTAATCAAAACGATGGCGCCGGCAACGAGTATCACTAAAACTTAAGGTAATTCCCTTGTTTTGCACTGCGCATCACCTACTGCGCATAACATGACGACATCAAAGCTGGTGGTGATTTTCACCAGTCACCTGAAAAGACGTAACGGCCCTCTTTTTAGTTTTAATCGTTTTAATTGTGATTCTGACAACCCTCCCCGGCTAAAATGGTGTTGGGCTTAAAACTCGCCCGAGTCCCCGCGCGCAAAATGCCCATTTGAAGCCGGAATTGCCCCTTTTGTTGTCTCTGCAAGGAAAGAAGAACGGTGATCCTCCTTTTTTTATTGGTTATGGCTAGAAGAAAAAGATATTTAAAGGAGAAAAAAAATCTGGTTAGTAGAAGTTTTATTATTTTTTTTATAAGAATGACGTAAAATGCCGCATTTGGAGACACAGTATAAACGGTCCACGTTTTAAATTACTTCCAAGATCGAGCAATTTAAAGTCACTATACTGAAAAATTACAGCCCAGATCAACAAACGGGCTTTAGATTTTAGTATATTTCATAGGTTTTTTTTTGTACGAGAAAGATTTTTGACGGTTGTTCCAGCTTCGAACATTCCGTGCGCAACTTGGCAAAAAACACTTAGAATAACGGGCTCGCCGGGCGAAATCAAGCAAGGTGACCCCATCCATTTACTGCAGATTTTCAATGTACTGACTGTCAATTGGACCAAGTTTTCAAAACACTTGGTAGTACACCCTTGTCAGTTAGACGGGGTCTAGGGTTTATCGTTCATATCTGAGAAGACTAGAAAGTCTAACCGTTTGCAGATGTCTTTCTAAAGGCAGCACGTTCTCCTCAGACATTTAAAAAACCCTGAGTGTTGGTCCGGCCGGGGCTTGAACCAGCGGCCTCCAGCTCGGCAGACCTGCGCTTAACCAATTCAGCTAACCAGGCGGGGTTAATGAAGGGCGGTGGATATGAAGCCCGGCCAACTTCACTGTCATGTTTTTGTTCGCTTTTTTGGACTTGACCGTGCACCTTTCATTGTGAACTAACGGACCAATAGCAACGTCCTATAAATTTATTCAGTCATAATTTGTGAACCAAGACAAAACATTGTACACGCTCAGCGAGCCCTCAACAGAACCTGCACCCCATTGTTTCCATCTTTGATTTTTGCAGGCTTTCAGAACCTGTCTCCTCTACTAAACTAACGGGACCCCTTGCACTATTTTCCTTCCCATGACCTGGACATTCAAGAACAAAAATAGCCAGAATTTCAGCCGTCTCCTCGAGTCGCAAACTTTTTTGTTTACGACATTATTAAAACAAGTTGCTTCTTCTTACGGAACATGTAAATTACATAACTTGAAAGATGAGTGCCCTTTAATGCAGAAACTAAATTCTGTCACTGAATTGGAAGCATAGATTTCTTCGAGAATCTCTTGATTGATTCTAATTTTCCAACAATTTAAGGTCGAGATTTTGAACATTGAATCTGCTGTTATTGACGGTTCTGTGTAAGCATAGTATTTTTGAATAAAGAAAGAACAGTGAAGAAGCAACTAGTTTTAATAATGTAGTAACCAAAAAATACACCATTAAATCTGGATGAAAACGTAATTGTGAAGTGTTTTCATAAAGGCCCATTGGTTTTATGTAATGCTTTAGTTGTATAGACGCTGTATTTTCAGTCAATTTTTCGCACGTTTCTTCGATAGTTTGCCGATAAAACGCACATGGTTTAAAGAGCAAAAACGGTTGCAAAACTAAAAAGAAACTAATTATACTGTTCAATAAATCTTTGTAATTAGCAATTATTGAATGAATAATAAATGGCTTTATTATAGTTGCTACATTTTGCATGATGTGCCGTGTGCTTTTGTTCATATTTATTGTTTCAAGGAAATGTGTTAGTCGGTTGCTCTATTCAAACCTGCTGGCTACTTCAATTTTATTGCAACCCCTGCAGCCGGATCGGCCACTTGGTTGAAAGCCGGCTTTAATCTACCCACCACTTAACTGAGGGATTGATATGGCTGTATTGCAGACTCCTTAGCAAAAGACTTATCTCACGCAAACAGCGATTATTTTTCTAGCACATTGCAAATCCTCGTACTCTAGAAGCTGGTTCCGAGTTATGAAGCCCGTCAGACGTCTTTGTTATAATATATAGATTTAGCCGGGGCTAAAAGCGAGGCTCCCATTAATAAATTTATAATTCAAATCAAACAATAATCTTGTATTTCACAATTCAGTTAACTTTAGAGCACATTCATGTGACTTTTGAGGGAAAGGCTAAGTGATCTTAGAGAAGAATAATTTGCAGACAGCCCAAGAGTGAACAAAATCTTACATCGAGTTGATAGCCTCATATGTACACCTAAAACTGGCAATCATCTTCGATCACATTTAAAAGCCATAATGGCTCTTGATCACCGTACATTAGGTCTGGAAAAAAATCAGGCCCAATTTTTTGCGTTCGAGAAGTTTAGTTTACGAAATCTTGCCAACAAATCCGGGTGCGTGTAAACCAACCCTTTATGCCATTTATACATCACATCTGAGTTGAAATAGTACTATGAGGCACTGTTCTTATCATACAGACCTCGGACAGAATGCAGTATTTCACAATTTTGCAATACAAATCGCACTAATTCAATATTCTGGACAATCGAAGCATGCGTGGGCTTTTAGCTAAACCGTTAAAAAAATTTCCAAAATCATCTGTACGGCCAGCTGGTTCTAATTTTTGCAGTGCAAGATGTGGTCGAGTGTTTGAATAAACATTAATACAGTTACGCTCCAACATAATAAAGAATTTATGATGTTTATTTTTTATTTAATGGTTTTATCGATGGGTAATCTTCAATTTTGAAAAGCGTTTGATTCGCGCGGCATTTTGAGTACTCCTGCAAGCAATGTTCACTGAACGACTGAAAACAAACGGCACAGCGATTAAAATTACAAGAGAGACTACTAACAATCAACAAAAGAATTATAATTCGGTGAAACATATACAGAGAAAACAGTTTTCATTCACAACGACAAGTGTCTCTAAAAATCCTGACTGTTCAAGCTTCAAATTTAAGTTTATGTTTTAACCCGGCTTCCTGGTGTTTGCTTTTTTCAAAGATGAACTCGAGGCATGAAAATCGCTCAAAGCTTTCTTTTACAGCCAGAAGGATAACTAAATATTCGTTGGAACGTTTCTTTCTATTTGCGGTGAGAAAATGTTGAAAGGCTTTTTAAAGTTCTGTAAGCTTATATCAAACCTGATACTCAGCCAGATCATTGTCTCAAATCTTACAAACGTGCACAAAAAAATAGCGGTACAAACTACGCTCGCCTTCATTAAAAACAAACATCAAATACAATAATTACTCAGGATTACCATTCGAAATGCAGCTCCTGAAGGGTATAAAGTAAAGCCAGTATCGCTTCAGACTTTTCAAACCTCTTACGCATCAAGCAAGGTGAAAAATGAAAACAATGCCATCCGAAATCGGATTTCCGACTTTGACTAAACCAAAAAACCCAATAAACAAACTAGCCATGAATAACAGAATACTTCTGATAGTAGCTGAATTTCATTTTGTACATCCTGAGCCCACGATACGGTCAAGTGATACTGTTTAGCGGATAGCCTGTTTTGACAGCTGTCAATTGATCACAACATTGACGTCCAATATGTGTGCATAAAAAAAACAACAACAAACAAACAAACAAAAACATGTAATCATTTCTTATAAAATTATAACCAATTATTTCGGCAAAATTCATGCCCAGTTCATAGCCTGGGGCCAGCTTCTTTAGTGAGGGAAAAGGGCTATAAACTGAAAGTGGGGAGCGAGGGGAGGAAAGTTCTTTTCTTGCAATCTAATTTAATACTTCATACTTGTTGTGCCATCTTTTGACTCGAATATTCGATTTGTGTACTTTCACGTTAAAGGTGCGCGTGCGCAGGTATATTTTCCCATCAAACTTTTTTTTGTATTTTGTTGCCCGAATAGACTTCTTTAGCTTGTATGTTTTGTTTTCCAATAGAGGTCCCAGAGGAACTTGACCCATTGTCTCTTCATAAATTGTACGTAGATATCCGGTGAACACGATGTAATTAGAAAGAATTAGTTCTCTAGAGTATTATCACATGACCTATATTGGGAAAACAAAACATACAGGTTAAAGAGGTCTATTGCTCGAACTCCTTCCTTGTTTTTTTGGGAATATCATGAAAGATAAACCCTCTTAACTCGAAAGAGGGCAGCTAAACCGAGAGCATAATCATGTATAGTTTGATCTACCAGCTTAACAGTTCAAAAAATTGCAAAAAAATGGCAAAAATCCGAATGTTGGGTGGTATCATGGTCATCGAGAAATGAAGATTCTGAAGACAAGAAATGAACGGAAAGACCGAAAGTCCTAAATAAAGCAGCTAAAAGCTACGTACAAGAGAGGAACTTGGCAAGGTAGCCTCAACAGTTAGCAAGCCAAGTCTGGAGCAGGTTTGTGACCTTAAAAATTGGACGAAAAGTTTAGCCGTGTCTATATCAGATATAAAAGACACATTAAACATTAATTTCTTTTGTTTTTACCTTATGAATTATTAACGATTTCCTAAAGCTGTCGTAAGCGACCACTCCGTATTGTTTACAATGCAGTCGCTTACGAGAGCTCATTTCCGACCAGCTCTAGTTACGACCACTTTTTCGCATTTCCCGGGTGGTTGCGTAAGGGAGCTTTGATTGTGTGTTCCATTGTGGACTTTCACCAATTCCCCCGTATGGCCCTTTTTGTTGTTTTCTAAATTCAACCCGCTTAAAACGGCCAAGTGATTGACGCAGACACTGTTTATAGTCCTTAAGTGCAGAACTTATCTGAGATCTTACATGTTCCTTGATCATTGCTTTCTTGTCCCGCTGATGTCAAGGCATCTAACTTTTCTCTTATGGCTGTTATTTCACCTTTAATCTCCTCAAATTTTTCTCTGTCTGGGGATAAAAAATTTTAGCAAACTTCCGTTAGTTGAAAAATACTAAGTATTGAAATAGGTAATGGGTGGCGTGGTTGCCTAATGGTTAGTGTGAACTCTGGATCGAGAGTTCCAGGCTCAAGCCCTGAGGGCAGTCACTGCGTTGCATTCAATGTGCCTCATTCCACATAAGTGTATACATGGGTACCAGGGAATTTAATGCTACGGGTAAACATGCCTTGGACTAGCATCCCATCCATGGGGTGGCAGAAAAAATTCCTCGCCGTGTCAATGAATACCGGGACAAGCCGGATGGCCAAGTTTGGCTCGAACGCACGGGATTAAAACTTGGGACCTGTTGTACCTGTCATCTCACGATTATGGGAATTTTCCTAGCAAATCGCAAAGCCTGTTACTCTCTTCAAATTTTTCTGTCAAAAGAAGTAAATTCACTCAAAATCTCCATTGCTTGAAATACTACAATACTAATGGTACCTATAGGCAAATTACCTTCATTTGCTGAAGTTCTCAATTTCTCGCCCATCCTTCCTAGTTCGCTTTTGATGTCTTCGAGGTCATCTCTGATTTTTTCTGGGGAAGACATTCATTGTAAGTCGAATAGTACAATTATAACTAGACTGCAAAGAAGTCGGTTTTTCTCAAAATCGGTAAAGCGTAGTGTGCGCGCGAGCCTTTTTTAGTGCCTCGCTCCAGACCTTTTGTTTCCGCGCACTTGAATACGCAAAAATACGGACTGTTTTGCAGTCTAAATTATAACAAGAAAAAAGTATTGAGAAAGATTATTATCTCTTCAGCAAAAGAAAAACGTTCAGTGTCTTTTTAATTGTGTCATGCAGTAAATGAAATGAATTTTATGACTCAATATTTGTATTACAGTAGAGTTTGGCAAGTAGCAGCCTCCGTTACTTTCGGAATTAGCAGGCCAGAGGGGCCGCAACCTTTGAGTGGCCGTAACTTTCAGATAACGGTTACTTTCGGATGGCGAAAATGTGACATTAATTATATAAACAAATTGACCACCACTGCGCAAAAAGCATAATGTAGCTTTCATCCTCAGTGAATTCTCTCTGCTCCGTAACTTTAATTTCTCGACGTTCAGGATCATGTAAGAATACTCTTGCCTTAGTCCCACCAGAGACAAAAGGTAAGGTCCAGCCTATTGACGTTTAGCCTGTTCGCAGACCCTCCATTTTCTCTTTAGAGATCACTGAGCGCGCTTATGCAATTAAAAACCGCTGGTTCTTTTGACAAAATGGCCGGAGGGCAAGCTTGGCAAGAAATCTCTCCGGCGTCGATGAAAGGATACCATTACTGACCACTTTTCACTCGTTTCTCAAATGTGGTATTGCCGTCCCAACGACTGGGGCACGGTATATTGAAATTAACATTAGTATCAAATGGTCACTCCAGTGACAATGAGGACCTAATACGGTTCTATGACGAAAGCGACAAAGAATGATAAATGTAAACCTACACATGTCGAAGAACAATGAACCCTAGATACTTTATGGCAACTTCGTTTGAAAAAACTTTTATCTGTACAATTGAATCGTTAGTTCTTGTTCAAATTATAACAATAAAGCTTGTTTGATTTTAGGCACTGACGGATGGTACAGTAAATGAAGGCATATTGCTTCATAAAGGGCAAGAAAAGAGGAAAACTCTATGATATCAACAGATGAAGGGGAATATGTCCATGTACTTTTAGGGGCCGACAGATAAGAGAAACATTGATTTTCTCCCTTGAAAGGATATTCGATAAGTGTAATGTGTTTTTTTTTTTTTTTTTTTTTTATCAGACCCTTATTGGCAGGGTGCAAAGAAAATCATTTTTACAGCTTGCCATTCGGGCAAGCTGAAGCTAGCATTTAGCATTTACTAGCCCAGACGTCATTTCAACAAGCCCCAAAAGCTTTTCGTCGAGCAGAATTGATTTCACACTTCTTCTGTTATTCGAATTTCTCAAAGAACATCACTTGCCCTTCGGGCAAGTTAAAAACAGATTTCACTAGCCCGATAGCAAAATCCACTAGCCCCGGGCTATCGGACACTACTTTCTTTGCACGCTGATTGGACAACACTTTTGTTATTTCTCTTGTCTGTCACTCAGTCAGTTGCAATGTTGTGACTTGGTTGCTACAGGACTGAGGCCTTGAGTCAATTTTGCTCTTCGTAAACTAACTGGACACCTGTCTGTTACATGGAAAAAACGAAAAAAAGGAAAGGAAAGTGTACTGGTCAGAAGAGAATAAAAAGTAATAAACAGTTTGGAATACCGGGAAGAAAACAGTGAGCCGATCCGCATAGGCTGAAAGCAGCTTGATATAAAATTGTTTGTAAAATGCGCAGGTTAGAATGTGACACAGCTTCTATAAGGTACAGCCAAGGTGGCTTGTTGTCTTTTTATAACAAAGTTTATAAGTACACATACCTTTTTCTTGGTTGGCTTTGTCGCTGATTTTTCTCTCACTTTCGAGGATCTGATCATTCATGTTCTTTAGCTGCTCTGTTTAATATCAACATTAAACATCCATTCACCACTTTTGCATTGCCCATAATGCATCTTGTTTGCCCCCCTCCAAATTCTGCATAAGCTTGGGCTTCAATTTGTCTTCGAACGACTGTAACACCCAGGAGAAATTGGGAAAAAATTGTTACACAAACCAGAGCGCAAACAAAGTGTATTATGGGCAATAGAAAAGTTGCGAATAAACCCTGTAGATACATGCCATAGGAGGATATGTAAGAGTATCTTTACTGCTCATCAGGCAAGTAGTGACAATAACACCGCAAAGGTTCGAGAGTTTCTTATCATGGGTGTGATAATGGGTGTGTGGTCACTTGATCCTTAAGGTGGCTCCGTAATTAATACCAGAGCATTTTGCTGTGACAAATTTTCCGTCATAACTTTTTGGTTTTTAACGCGATGGCTGCGAAACTTTGCAAAAAACAACATATATCATTCGGCAATAATACGAAATGTTCCGATTTCATTGATGGTAAATATTTCTTGAGAAATTAGCGCTTAAAAGGACCCTACTGTTCAAAGAAAATCGCGTCTAGTAAAAAAATTTGCTGATATTTTTTACTGAAATTTCTGGTATCGGCTTTAATTGATATAATAAATATGCCAGAGGAATTTCAGAAAAATCGTTGGAGCAGAAGTCCGTAACTAAAAGTCGCTCAAAATTCAGCTGTGAAATTGTTTTGGAATTTCAAAAATAAATTACTATCAGGTAGAAGGAGCCACCAGTTTCAATTTTCGGTACAAGTAAATTCAACGTTTGCTAATTCTTACAACAAAAGCCGATTGCCTATCGTGCTATTCTTTAAAAGGTACTCTTTAGTTTTAGAAGCACTATAAATTGCTCCAAACTTTGCTCTGAAGTAGAATGACTTGTTCTTCGACAGTTTTAAAATATCCCTTGGCAGTCTTGGCTCAAACTCCTGCTGCATACATTTTGATGTATTGCAATGTATTTTCAACGACTTTTACTGCTGTTCGTGGCTTCCAACTCAGGAAAAAAGTATTGAGATTGGACGCTACCTCGTATCAGAGCTCAGAAAGAACTGTCCAGCACCTTTGTTTATGACTACAAAATGAGCACGAGCGGCAGTTCTGCGAGGAATTCGCACCTCACCCAGGGGGGACGAACGACAATGATGACCATGCCCGTGAACTGAATAACATCACAGTGCAAAATAAAATTATCGCAAAAATACTGCCCGTGAATAAATTTACAACTCCGAAATTTTTGTCACTCCTTCCTTCAATGAATGGGTATTTTTTTCTTGATTATTATGTATTGCTCTGCAATACACGTTTATACAGATCGGTTCACAGACATGGGCATCATTGTGATTCGTCCCCCCTGGCTGAGGTGCGAAATCCATCAGAATAAAAATAAGATTAAAAATGAAAGTTTAAGGAAAACTTGACTCGTTGGCTTGGGGATAAGTAATGTATACGAAACGCAAACATTTTTAATTGAACGGCACAGTACACGTTCTTGATTTATATTTGCATTATGATAAAAGATAAAATTTTGAGGTTCAATTTTATCCTTGTTCAAAATTTAGTGTTTCAAAATACTACTTTTTGTTTTAGTTCCAATTTTTGTGTATGGTAATGTACATGTACGATACTGAGCTTAAAACAAAGAAAATGCAAATTGATCAGGCTAAATGAGAACATGTTTTTTCACTGCAGGGGAGATGAAGAGTTAAGAAGTCGATCATACTGATTGTAATAACGACTGAGAGTCCCCCCCCCTCTCACCCCCACCCCAACGGACCGAATCACCTTAACGAAGGTCTCTTAAAGTGGTTGAGCACAGTTTGTGGGGGGTCAGCGGTAACTCGTGTGACGGCGTACGTTTCAAATAACACACACAAACATGGCGGCGAAAAAGCAGTGGTACACAGAAGAGGATTTCTCAAAATCTACTCATTAAAATTTTGTGGTATTTGGCAGAATTTTTACTTTCAACGTATTTTAAATAATAAGAACTTTAAAATGAAGGTTGAACAGACAATTTTGTGACACGTTTAATAATTACAGAACAATTACATTATTGAATATCTAAAAACCTGTCTGTTAAAATTTGGTCAAATAAGTTTCAAATGGTAATGATTAACAATAGTAAACTGTGTGCAAGTTTATAGGAAAATCTAATGAGCGAATTTTATGTAAACTAAGCAAAAGTGAAATTTAAGGTTGTATTCAATCGTTCATGTTGCCATGGAAACTACGAAAACGACAAATTTTCCCTGTCAATCAAAATCTTTCATCAGTATATTTTTCACTTGCCAAGTTTCAGCTTGTGAGCTGCAACCTTTCTCTCGCCATGATTTGGCAAATGAATACACTCACAAACTGCCAAAACTGTGTTCGGCCACCTTAGTTTTACTAGGGAATTGATTATTAAACCCTTTTAATGGCCAACATACCTTCAAGTTTGACTCGTGAGTTATCGTTGTCTTTCTTCATATCCTTTAACAATCCTTAAATAAAAAAAATAGGCAGAATAAGAAGTCAGCTACTACAAGTGGAGGAAACACAGTTTAAGTTGCTCTTTACCAAATTTTTGAGAAGTTTAAACACCTTAACTCTGCACACTGTTATGGGGGTCTAAATAACAAAATCTGATTTGATCTCCAAACATTGAAAGTGATTTTGGTGAGTACTACGGTTTGTCTTGTCTGGTTATTTCTGTTTCGGAAATTAAAACTTGCCTCAAAGTCTCAGACTTATAAAGAAGGTCTCGGCATCTCTGATCACAACCCCTTCCTGATATGAGTTGAACATGTTGGGAAAAGAGACTGCATTACTTGCAAAGGTCAAAATTATGTCATAGACATTGGTAATGTATTGCAGATTTAGATCCCTTTTTTAGTTGCCGAATTTTTCAGGGGACTACTCTAAACAGCCATGATTAATAGCAAAACCTATTAACTATAAACTGTAAATGAACCCTCAAAAGGGTACCATTTTAATAATAATTTAATGGTCAGATGACATAAAATTTTGTTGAGCTCATAAAACTCCGCGTCAAGCCGTGTCTATAATTAAAAAAAGTTGATGGCACCCCCATTGTTCCTGGCAGAAGGTGGCTTCAGTCCTCCATGAATTGAAAGGCATGGGCTACCTAGTAGCTTTTGACTACTTTTCAAGGTATGTGAAAGTGGCAGCCATCGAAAAAACAACAAAGTCAACTGAGATCATCAGGACACTGAGGGCCATAACTGCCACACAGTACAAGAGAATCCCGAAAAAGTGTGATCTGAACAAGGATTTCGGTTTGAATTTGCCAAGTTTGCCAAGTAATAACTAAAGGATTTAAACACGCGAATCTCCTGCTCTCCCGTATGGGTCACCATATCTCCTGGATAAAATCATCTTTTGAGCTTTTCCGTGCCTTAGTTTGAGAGTCAGCCCATTTTTAGCTCAAAACTTGAATTTTTCTTATTCGCCGTAATGTTTCTGGGGCATTTTTGCACACATTTAGTCACTGACAAAGATTATTTCTGGCATCAAAATGATGAATTTTTATAGTATGTACTTCATGTAAGAGTTCATATAATGTCGTAAGTCATTCCCATTGGGGGCTGGATCAATTTGTTGAAGGGGGGTCCATTGAAATTCTGGGGGAAGGGGGTGATAAAAAGAGAGTCTCCAGATTTTAGATCTCCAGAGGTTGGCATCTCTCCACTTTGTCCTATATACATATTTTAACTACAGTTGATCTGATTTGTAATTCCAGGACTGATCTGTGATCTTATCCACTCAATCTTGGTTTTTCAAAGTCATTACAGTCTACTCATCATGACGTATGTGTTGCACAGCACGTGTTTTATCACTGGTTAAAAATGTTTACGCTTCATGCTCGAATTTCAGCTAATGATAAAACAATTCTGTTCTTATTTTGAACATTACTTAAACTGATTCCTATAACCGAAAACTCCCTATCACTTGTCAGTCAGGACAATCTGCATCATCTGCAGCTATGGCTGCCCTTTTAGTTAAATGACATTTGAATCTGCATATTAGCACATCTTTTTTACTATACTTGTAATAATAATTAGTTATTCTTTAGTTTATCTGTATTCATTATTTTTTTATTGTAAATAATAAATTATTACTATTTATCATTGTCTGCATTCTAAATTATGTTACAAGATGCTCAATAGTGGGAACACAATAAAGTCTATTCTAGTAATGGTATTTCTTTTATCCACAATAAAAATCTTGGTGCATTTTCAACTTTACTTTACTTCAACTTATGTATCACTTAACCACATTTGCAATGGCATTTTATAACTTTTTTATAACTTCTTTACGCAATTGCATGAGTTGCGTTCACTGCGACGATCATTTCTTCATTTTCATTTAATTTCCGCAGTTCATATATGATTTCTTTCATATATCATTAACATAAATTCGAGAATATTCTAAATATCAGTTTTTGTTGGAACTAAGCAACATTAACTTTGTGTGAACCTTCCCTGTCTTCAAAATGATTCGTAGCATCCCTATTTTAATTTTTTATTTTGTATTTGGAATGCTCTTTTCACGTCCACAATTAGCCTAATACTCTGACTCTTAAATATAAAGTTCGATCATTCATTTGATTACCTTCAATCTCATCAAGTCTGTCCTTGCTGCTATCATCATCTTTCTTCCACTCCCTCAGTAATTGTTGGTAGTGTTGCTCAATGACAGGATCCATGCTTTCAGTCTTCAGTCTATTGATAGCGGCGGAATCTGCACCCAGTCCTACCAGTGCATAACTTATATCCTGCCAATAGGAATTAAATGTGGCATCATCCACAGATGCATGGCTGGCATGTCCATAGACATGGTTTCTGTAATACTTCACCCTAGCTATGTTAGCTTCAGCACTTGTATCTCCAGCAGGTGGGAGATTATCCCAACCAGTGCTTGGAGCAATCAAGCCACATACATTCCTTAAGAGCAACATCAGAAGTGTGACGTCAAAATCTTTCGAAGATACGGATGAAGGTGAAGGAGGATACAGCTTGGCCCATTGAGTGGGATTAAGAATTCTCTTCTTTCTAAGTGTCTGCAGTATTGGGTGTACAGGAGGCTTTGTTAGAACTCCATGTAGTCCTGCTGGTGGGTGAATGCTGTCAAACTTGTTTCTCAATGCTTGGGATCCTACATCCACCAGGAGACGACACAGACGAGCATAATTTGTTGTTTCCTTGGTAGATGCATATGAAGGTATAGCAGCAGAAGCCATGTTGCAAATTTAATTTTGTACACTGTAAACCATTAAAAATAAAATAAAATAATTACAATAGATAAATGGGTAACCATTATGTAATAGGCACAAGGAGTGTAGCACATATGCATATATTTACAGCACTTATAAAAGAAAATTGAGTCATAAACCCAAAGGGATTAGTTACGCAGGGTACAAATTAAGCTAAACAAGGATTCCACTCCATGGTGGATGCATATGTTAGCTGTAAACTATTTTTAAAAAATTAAACAATTACAATAGGAAAATGGCCACAAGGAATGTAGCACAGCTATAACTTCAAGGATAAAATTCCCATTTATTTTGTTTCACTGAATATTACTGTATGCATGCATGTTTAGAGCACTTAGAAAAGGACATTAAGCCATACACCAAAAGTTTTAAGTTATGCAGCGTACAAAAGTAAACAAAGATTCCATAGATTAAGACAAGCATTTTTAACCAGTGCAAAAAGTGCCTCCAGATGGCCTGGGCTACAAGGCTACAGTCATAAACTTAACTGTCTTAAAAACGTAAACCACTTGCAAAACTGTATTTAAAAAACAGCAAACTTAATGGACTACAGTATTTCTCAATTTCATATCTTTGATTGGTTTAAATAGGAAATTTAATTCTCCTCCAACTCCCCTTTTTATGGAATTTCAAAGTTTCATTTTCGGTGTGCTTTGAGCGCCAGAATCATCTTCCTTTTCTGTCCAGTTGATTATGCCTTTTTTAGCTTCCTCACAAACACTCAGGGGAGAGGAAACTACGAAAGGAGACAAAGAATGTTTGTGTAGGAGGCTTGGAGCTATAACTTACTGTTTTAGAGGGTCCCCAACAGGTTTTTCTGGATCCAGGATAATTTCCCTCATTTGAGGCTTAGGATTCAGGATTTTAAAGCAAAATAGGGGCGAGATTCTGGATCAAAGTCTGTGCAAAAGATGGGATGCCAAAAACAACCCTTGAGATCATGGTATCGTACGAAATTTGTGGGCCAGGATTAAGGGATTGAAAAGCCTCATTGGGGACCCTCATTTTACACAGGTCCACCATACATTCCTCAGCTGATCATTTCCTTTCTATAGCTGTTTTTCAAAACACAGTCCATAGTCCAATTTTAGACACGTACTTGGTCCATGTTTTATACCTAGTCCCCAGACAGTGGTCTGCAATCTACAGTCCATGTTTTACACTGACTGCAGGTTAAAAAACATATTGTTTGCTATGCCAATAAAATAGTAAAATATAATCAAAGGTAGTCTATGACTGCATATAACTCTCCACTTTAATTTTGTACTGAATATTGTATTAAAAATAAGCAATTTTGAAATTACGGAAATATTAAGTCTCACTCCTTCAATGTCTTCAGCTTGGAGCACCAATTTCATACGATCATCAATCAAATTATTTAACTCGTGATCTAAGCTAGAGGTGATCTTTCAAAACCCTTAGTATCTTTTTAGGTTTACCTTAACGCATGAAGTATGTTAAGTGACAGCTAGAGAAGCTTGGGTAGGCAAATCGTTCCTGAAATATGGACATAATTATATTATTGAGCTAAACAAAATTCCCTAGTCAGCTGTTTTATAAAATCTTATCAAATTTCATAAAATTTTGTAAATTTTTACAATATTTTATGAAATATTTTTTACAAACTTCATACTTTTATAAAATTATATTTTATTTCATAAAACTTTGTATGTTTTTATAAAACAAAATTCACAATAGTTCATGCACTTATAAAATTGTATATACTTTTATAAAATTTTAGACCAAATACAACTCTGTAATGTACAATATTATAATTGCTCAAATGTCACGAAACTACTTGACAGTTTTTTGGCACCCCTTGTTTGAAGTTTTCCCAGGTTTTGTTTGGTTAAAATTGCACTCTGAGGTGATTTTAATTCTAACAAGTGACACATTTACCAGTAAAAATGTACTGTACATTAATTGCTTAAAAAAAAAACAAAGAATATTCTGGTTTTAAGGAGATTACATTTCTTGCCATTTTTCCACCATTATGATGTTCAGAGCCCCAGTCTACCAGTGAATGTCAGGCTAGGGATGACATTGACATTCTTGCATTTATAATTCATGTGGAAATCATACCAAACAAAATAGCCATGCGATAATGAGATCTGTATACAAAACAAAAAGGCCAGGAGGAATATGAGAAAAGGTCAACTTGGATCTTTCTCTTACGACTGTAAACTGGGCAGAATTTCAGAATACTTGCTGGGGTTTGTACCGAGCAAAGTGCATTCCTTATGGGTCCATCCCACCCCACCCCCTACAAAAAAAAGCCAAGATGGGTTTTGATGGACAGAAAATGGAAGAAATAACAAAAAGAAGATAGCTACACTAACAGTCTACTTAATAAGCTGCTAAAACTAGGAGTTGCAATGTGAAAGTAACTGCTACAGGTGTCTCATTTAAGGTTTACTTTAACAAGCAATTTCCACATCTTAATTTCTCAAAACGAAGACTATAGCGACATAAAGAAATAGAATGGCAATTTCTGTTGCTTTTCCCAACCGATACATCATTGTCAATGATAGCAAACTGCCTAAAAAAGCGCTTAAGAATGTAGTGACTTTCAAATTTTGCCTCAATTTTGTTGTCACGCACGCGCCATTATCTACCGTGACATAGCTTAAAGTTTTAGTTGTCATTAAACTCTGAGAAGTGCGAATGTATAATCACAGCATAATTTTCCTTTTCTTGGTATTTAGAGATATTATCGTTGCGAATAAAGCTGCCAAACCTTCATTTTCACCCCGTATCTGTAACACAATGACATTTGATATGCAATGGTGTTATGTAATTGGTATACCGCGTGACTTATTTTTCAAGATCGCTGTTAAAATAAAACCGTTCATTTTTTTTCCATCTACTATGGTGAAAATAAGATGGTTATTAAAGTCTGTTAGAGCTCGAGAGCAGAAAAAGTTGTGTGCTATGTTAGTTTATATTTTCTGACGGTCTACCATCAATCCACGGTCTACCATTCTGCAGCAGTAAGAAATATTTTAATGGATTTTGTCTCTCTGCTTTAAAAAAGAATTGAACTGAATAACCTGAATCTCTTCTTTATACTTCATGAAAATAATCTCAGTACAAATGTCTTCTAAAGTACTTTTCCACTGTGGAAATCCGCCTCTTTGTAGCGGCGTTATAGCTGTTCCAAGTGGCCCAAAATCCCATAGTGTCACTGTAATTTTAGCGGTGTTTGTGCCCCAGCCAAGATGACGTCATAAACCGTGAAAAGGTCTATTTGCTAACAGATATTTGTTGCTTCTAATCCTTTTTTTTGTCGAATAAAAATCGAACTCAAATCACTTGATTGCCATATCCATTTTTATCCATTGGCTACTCCGGGGTGTAACTACACCCAGAACTACACCGACGTTATTTTGAAAGGGCGGCCGGGTCTTAATCGTGACTGGGCACCTACCCGCCTATTTTAACTCATTCGCCCCTGAACCGCCCGTAACCGCCCGTGCGGATCCAGGTCCTTTCTACCCTTTGTGACGTCATCAGTTTTAACGGTCAAGGACAACTTTCTTCGCTAACTTGTGTAGAGTGAAGAGATCTTTCAAACCATACCGGAATGAGCACAATTCAGTCAAGGACACCAGAGAAAGAAGCAAAAAACCACATGACATTGACCTGAAAATCATCATGAAAATCTTGTTCCATTACCCACCTACCTTTCCTTTCACCTAATCCTAAGATCCTAAAAGCTTTCCTAAAAACTCTTCCCACCAAAATGAAGCCTACTAAATGCCCAGCAAGAGAAAAAAAAATGAGGCAAGAAAAGCGAAAAAAGAAGGGAGGAGAAAAAGCGAAAAGTAAAAGTCAAGACTGCTGTGTCACTTTTAAACCCATCTCGAAATTTTGCTTTCTGCGCATGCCCGAACTTGGCAAGCTGATGTTTTGCATCTGGATCAGAAGGCCGCCAAGTGTACGACCTGTAAACCGGTTTGTGGTAAGTTTTAGCCCTTTATAGCACGACAGTGACCAGAAAAGCACTCGACTAGCTTCAAAAAGCGTTTTTCGGCAAAATCTCCAGGAGCGAATGGGTTAAACCCGGTTGTAAAGAAAAGATCAGATTTTTCATATTTTTTTAAAAGATTTTTTTAAAAAGTGATAATTGTTTGATCCTTCGACTCTCACCTGCAACTGAATTGTCAACAAGTTTACTGTTCGCATGAAACCAGTTTTCATTTTTGGATGAACAGATGAAAAGATATCATTAGACTCCGATATAGATCGATGAAATCGGTAAAAATCAAGATAAACAGATAAAGGAAACGAGTGTGTCATCGATTTCTACCAATTGATCGATACAATCGATATCAATAAAATCAGTTTTTCCGATTTTTATCGATTCATTCATCGATTGATAAATCGATACCGATTTTTATCGATTGACTACTCCAGGATGTGTACATGTGCCATGCCATCTCATTCATGTCCTATGATGTAAGCGACTGGGAAAGGTTTCCAATTTCACAGGAAGCAATGCTGTATTTTTACCCTGAGAACGAATTTTCGTGTTTTGACTCCTCTCGCGTATAAAATTTTGCTTTAAGCCTCGGAGAAAGTTAAATGAAAGTCAAGAAACGTTGTTGAGTTTGTTTCTTTGACTGGATGTAAGCAGTAACAAATACTGAAAGCTTGCCTTTTTAAATTTTTCTCTCTCTCTCCGGTACCCCTCCCGCCCCCTGTCCCTCCCCCCACTAGACTGACGGAACTGGATTAAATCTTGAACATTCATTGCTACTCAGAGTTTCGTGTAGCCTCCCACGCAGACGTTCTCAGGGGTTCTTCACGCGTTCCTGCCCCACTGACAGTGGGGCAGGAACGCGTGACGAACCCCTGCCTCTTGCGAAGCAATCAACAGGCTACGCATTTACAAACGGATATAAAAACTTTTTGAACGAATCAGGAGACGAATGTTGCAAAAGCTCAAGCAGACTTTCAAGAAAGTCCTTCGTCCGATTTAATAATGCCGCAAAACTTTTCGAACGGATGTTAATAATAGACCTTTTCACGGTTTATGACGCCATCTTGGCAGGGGCAAACATGGCTAAAATTACAGTGAATGTATCCATGGGATTTTGGCCCACTTGGAACCGCTATAACGCCGCTACAAAGAGGCGGATTTCCAACATTTGCCACTACACTTTAAATAGTTTTATTGATATCATTCATTCAAAAAAAAATAAACCTATTAACGAAAGTACGACATCCGAAAAATTCGAATTATAAATCTTCTCATGTGGCTTCTATTTCATGGTAATTTGCATACTGTTGATTAGAAGGGTTTGTATGAAATCTTCAAAATTCGTTTACGGTCGATTAATTCATCGCCTTAGTTCGCATTGTAATTGCGGTATGGATTCTGTCTCTCTGCTTTAAAAAAGAATTGAACTGAATAACCTAAATCTCTTCCTTATACTTCATGAAAATAATCTCAGTACAAATGTCTTCTAAAGTACTTTTTCACTGTGGAAATCCGCCTCTTTGTAGCGGCATTATAGAGGTTCCAAGTGGGCCAAAATCCCATACAGTCACTGTAATTTTAGCGGTGTTTGCCCCCCAGCCAAGATGGCGTCATAAACCGTGAAAAGGTCTATTTGCCAGCAGATATTTACTGTTTCTTCTAATCCTTTTTTTGTTGGATAAGAATCGAACTCTAACACCAACTTCGATGGTCCATGAAATTTTATGATCGACTTTCATCGATTTCAGATACCTGTCGATTGATTTCTACTCGACATTTATCGACAACGATCGATTTTAATCGACTTTCGAAACTATCGACATGTAACACCCTTTATGGAATGTCCTTATGATAGTCCTCTTTTTTGAAATATTAAATTTGCATCGTAAAATTCCTTGTTGTTTAGTGTCTGCGGGGCAAAATAAATCACCGGAGTCATCTTAGTATATCTGACATATTTTCCAACAAGACAACATCGCCAGGATTTCTCACCTTTTGCACAACAGCCGCGGTAGCAAGCTCAGCTCGTCAGCTTCCAAGACTTCCAGGCGAGAAAGTCACGCGATGTCTTGGTATTTTGATTCACTTGAATTTCTTCTCGGAATACAAAATGAACTATTGTAATCACCAGCCAAAGAGAGAGGTTTCAGCCTCACAGATCGAAATGGCCATCAAGGCGTTGAACTGAACTGAAGGTATTTCTGATCACGAGATCAAGTCACTTCCTTGTGAGAAAAAATGTTAGTTTGTACCCAGACTTTACTCTTCTTTGTAGGACCGTGACAAGGTGGGCAAAAGGTTGGTAGGTCGCCAGCCAAGGCAAGGCGTTTTTTCGGTGCGTTTTTCGCTCGTGTTTTGTAAAAAGATGCAGGAATAATGCAGCTGCGCGAAGAGCTGGACCGAGGTTAAACAAGAAAACGGTTGGGGAGGTGCCGAGAAGCTTCTTTCTCTCGGCCCCTTCCACGCGTTTTTTATCGTTTCGCCTCGGTTCATCCATCGTTTGGGGCTGACTAGGAGCGCGCGGGCTGAGGCGGGGCCGTATCTGTCGGGGAAGGAGTGGTTTATAATGGGCTTCTAAAGCTCTATATGGTCCCAGTTGCTCAAAAGGTGGATTGCTATCCACCCGAAAAATCACTGTCAGGAGCCGATTCACCACCTGTCAATGCAGTTGGATAGCGATTTATTTGACTGTGTCACTTGTTTCTACGGTTTTCTTAGAGTATTTTGGCCACCCGTCTATCCTCTCTTGATTTAGGTCATGTTCACGCTTGTTTTTTTTTTTTACCCCTTCTGGGAAGGTAGTGGGCGGTGGAGACAATATTTAAGAGGGTCCTGCCCCCACTATCTGAACGCCTGAATCAGGCCGGGGGGGCAACTAGGGGTCTTCATGATCAAAATTTCCCCTCAGTCCCGTAATACCAACAGTTAGAAGCAAGCAATTCTGTCAAATATAAAGTCATGTAGGAATTACAAATATTTGTGTGTAATGTGAAGATGACGAGGTTCGAGTTATGTGCATTTATGGACATAAGTGCAACAAGGTCATTTTTTTCCATATAATGGCTCCTTAATATAACATTTCCGAAACCCACATCTTAGAATCGTTAATTTCGAATCTTGTTATCCTTCTGGTCAAAATCCTAAATTATTGCTTTGAAAAAAAGTCCAAATTCTGGATCTAGAAAAACCAGCTGGGTAATCTGAAACAACACAAGTACCTATATAGGAAGTCAAGCAGCTAGCGAACTTACAGAATTTAAAAACCTCTGAATAACTTTCACTCTGGAGTGTTTATTACCTGTCATCTTATTCAGTGTACATTAATATGGCTTCGGATAAACACAACAAAACTATTTTCCACGGGTGAAGAATATATCATTTAAATAATTTTTATGTTACTCCGAATCCATAATTTACCGTTCCTCGTTTTAGGTTAAATTTTATTAAACGAGTTGTAGCAACTACAGATAAGGTCATCTCTTTCACTGCTTTTCACGGTCCGCAACCTTTACTCAGTCAACTTTATTTAATGTGGTTAATCAGCTGACTCTTTCTCTATCTGTCCACCACACAGGCTTCAGCAGGGTGTCGCTACTGCAATTCCTTTCCGTCTTATCTCTAGCCTGTAATACAGTGTCGAGGCGCGGATCCACACCGGTTTCCACCGTTTTACGGAAATCGGTCAGATTTTTCACAATAAATATTACTAAAACCTTTTAACTTTCCAACTGAAATTTGGAAAATGGTTTGGAAAGTCAGAAAATATCCTGTCTAAGTGACTCATAAACCCTAGAGAGGAGATTATGAAAAACTTCCCGGGGATCATGCCGCAAGACCTCCCTTAGAGTAGGGAATTGGTCAGTATTTATTGTAGATCCACGCCAGGTGTCCTCTTGCGGAGAAGAGAAATTGATCTTGATTTAACAAAGCGATCAAATTTCTTTAATGAGCCGAGAGTACGAAAAGTTAAGAAGGGGGATATAGCGATATTTTACAAACATTAAAACACACAGCCCTTCCGTCTACAGTGTAGGTGCCACAAGGCGAACAGCTCCACATGTAACTTTCAATACAAACAAAGCAACGTTCTCAAGTCACGTGGGGTCTGTGTAAGCAATTGGTTCTTCACAAAACATTTCATCAAGCAAAGCAAAGCAAGGATTACAAACTCTGACATTCTGATTGTAGCCAAACGCTGGAATCCTGAAAAAGAAGACATGTCCTCGTTGTTAATTTGTCCACTAAAAGACTATGTGAAGAGATGAGCGCCTCTCTTACTCTCTTCACCGGAAACGAGCTCGTTAGCCTGTAGTGTAACACAGTTTTTCCCACTTGGGAAGGAATGTATGTCTCTTCCCTCAGTGACTCAATTACGAAAGACCGCCACAGAATTTGTGGTCCGGCCAGCGGAGGCTGCTTATCCTATAAACTGGGAAGTTTAAAAACTTAGAGCTCACGATGAAACTTCAACGGCTTAAAATTTCTTATCTTTTAAGATTGCCTCTGTCAGTTTCTGTTAATCAGCAAGAGAGGATATCCTCTCTAGTGATCAGCTGGCCACGAGACAAAAAACTGTGACACCTACAACTGATAATACAGTAAAACATGTTGAACTTACGGAGCTGACTGATCTGTGCAGTTGTGACAGAAAACGCGGCCGCAGCATCGACAATGATGGCGTCTTCTAGTCTACAACAAACACCAAATGCATCTGTGTTAAGCCAATAGAACCCAAACCAATCAAAAGAACAAACACACGTTTTCTAATTTTCTAATCCTGAGAGGTTTGATGTCCATAGAATAACCCTGATTGCGCCTACACTTCCCATTTCTTGGAAAGGAAATTTGTTCTGTGGACTTCTGGTGTCCGTTTTTGGTCGAAAATTTGGTTGATCAATTGAGTTGACATAAGGTAGATATCTTCTACGGCACAAATTGGGTATAATGTCTATGAAAATGCAACCTCCTTTCCAGGGCCCCCGCCCATTTTCTAAAGGAAAAAGCTCTGGGAACAACTTTTGCGTGAAAGACACAAAACTTACTTGAGTGAATGGCGCTCGACATTTGCTGTTTGAACAATAGTTAACAAGCTGCGAAAAAAATACCTGGATTAAAAAGTGGTTAAGACTAACCAATCAACAGGCGTGTGATAGCAATCAAGTCAACAATACGGGGATTGAAAAGATGTGGGAACTTTGCTGTATCGGCACAATATGAAAAAATAAGGTTCGAAATATATTTACGTTTTATTTGAATTCAAACAAACAATTTTTTACTTCTCGGGGAGTAATAATAATAATAACAATAATAATAATAATAATAGTAATTTTATTACTTGTAACGGACAAATTCGCAAATGAATGTATATGATATAGGCTGATTTTTATTAAAAGAGTCTTAACTAAGGATTTAAAAGTAGTAAAATTCTTTTCGTGTCTTGTGTGACGAGGAAGGGCAAAAACCAGTTCCTGGTGTCGGATTTTCAGTAGCAGGTCTAGATCGCGATTTGAAAGTTTTTTAGTTTATTGTTTCATAGTGATATCGATTTTACTTAATGCTACATTTTGAAAAACTTCAATCCAAAGTCAGTCAGTGGTGAACATTTTATAGCGATCGGACCAGGATAAAATCACTTTTTAAGCGATGGAAAGATATCGGTATGGTTTTCGAAAAACTGTATCGAAACACCTTAAGTAAACAGTTTATTGTATTTGTCCTCTATAAGCCCCAATATCTCAGTACAGTCTATAGGTCTATTCTTACCTCATCTGGTACCCACGATAATCTGAAAGTGTTTTGTAAATGTAGTACCTCGGCTCGGTCCCTCTCTGCTTGATTAAGCCGTGCGTTTGCCTGGAAAAAGAGACTATTTGCTGCACAGTGTACAAGTAACAGACGAAAAACTGAATACAGACGTACTGAAAGACCTGAAATCTAGCCTAAAACTAACCTCGTGAATAGCTGCTTCCGTTTCCTGACGAATTTTGGCCATTTTGTTGACAAATGTAGCTTCACACTGCATCAAACCACAAATAAGAATTTTTTTAATATGAGCAGAGGCGTTCCAATTTCACGTTACGAATGTGTTCTGTAAATTAACTTTCCCACAAAAGAGTGAAAAAAACCCCCCGACTAATTCGATGAATTCACACCAAAAAGTACAGGAATACATCATAGGTAAGTCTCCTTTATTTACTTTATAGAAAAAAAGTAAAAATAATGATATTTAGCGTGCGCAGACCTCAGTATTTTATTTCTCATACAAATTCTCAACGGTTGCTTGTAACGCGACACTGACTCTCTTGTGAGAAAGTTAATTTACATAACACACTCGTACCGTGAGCTTGGGACGCCTGTGATATTAGTGAACAATATGACAGCAGAAGAAAGAACACGGTAAAACCTTTTGTTACAACTATGTTCAAAAAGATTTTCCGCCCGGCCAAACTTCATCTTCCTTTAAACAGATCTTTTTGGAAAAGCACAGAACACCGTAAAGTTAAGTGAATGATCACGACAAAACCCTCAAGTAATAACCCGGTCACGTTTGTCACACAAATCTTTTTGCCGACCTCTTCTTTCTGCCCTGTTGTTGAAAGGAGACTTTAGCCTTGAAGCGCCCGGACCATAGTTTGTACTCGACATGCGCTGAACTTTATTTCATAAATGCATTGTGCACTGTACCTTCAACTCCGCTAGATCATTTTGATATTCTAGAAGCCGTGAAACCAGCCTCGGTCCAGGGCGCTTTCCTCGCCCTTCCCACATTTGAAGGAAAAAGCGCTTTGAGGACGTGAGGCACCTCCACAGACAAATCAATTTACACATGCAGGAATCAAGTGCCTGGCCTTTCTCACGCTAGCTATGGAGCAGAGAGCAAATACCCGTCATTTTCTGCTTATTTAGCACACCGAGCGTACTGGAAAAAACTGTCACTGAGATATGTATGATGGCCGAGAACTGCCAATCAAAAAATCCGCATATTGAAGGAATATGAGTTTAAGACCTCGTTTAACGTACATCTGCATCGCTCCTTTAAGAAGGTGATCTTCCTTCCACGATGAAAACCTATTATCCGCCATCTTCGAGCTTCCTCGAGAGAAAGGGTCGTAAACACAACAAAATCAATGTGGTGTACGCAATGCATGCTGGTAGTGTCAGCCCTCCGCTGGGTCGAAAATTTTATTTGATTTTAATTTTGATTTCATTTCATTTTACTTTGGTTTCATTTCGTTTTATTTTGATCTCACTTAAAATTTATTTTCACTTTTCTTTTGAATTAAAATAAAAATTAGAAAGAAAGTGGAAAATGATTACAGATGACACTAAAAATAATAAAAAATAAAAAATAATTCCTTCAATATGCGGATTATTCGATTGACAGTTCTCGGCCACCATAGATATGAAATGACAAAAAAAAAAAGATTTTCAGGTACATGTAAAGTATTGTACGATGATAGACAGTGAAATGGAGTCTGTAGCAATGAAAATCTGTGAGTACGTTACCCGTTTAATGGCGATATCTTTCTGTTCTCTTGCAATATCTATCTCCTGCTGCAATCTCATAACCTCTTTGTCATGCGTCTAAATAAAGAAAGTGAAAACAAGAGAGAGAATGAAAGTGAATACTTTCCTAGGACCAGCAGTTCTATCACAATGTCTTATAACGCGTTTAGGTAGGTACTTCATATATGTACACTATAGGAATCATATATGAAGTAACTACTCGCGTTGGTAGGATCTACCCGCGTTTAAACGAAAACCGCTGACTGGTCAGATCAATTGCTTGGGTGCCAGTCTTCGGAGCAGTCGACCAGACCACCACTCAGAGTCTTGACTAAATACCTGAGAAGACCGTCTTTTCTTTTTGCTTTTAAGATAAGGACGAAAAACCGTAGCCGCCACCCTTCTTAAAACACTTCACCGATAGGACTAGTACATGTGGAAATAGAAGAATCGATACGGGAGTAAATTTCTCTGGCCGTAACAACCCCTAGCGCTAGTTGTTAGATTAGGTAGGTTCAGTACGGTACCGTCATCATTTGGTAGGTCTGTGCCACGTTCGTTTCTATTTTCATTTGGTAGGTCTGTGCCAATTTCGTTTCTATTTTCATTTGGTACATCTGTGTCCCGTTCGTTAATCGTTACTATTTTTATTTGGTAGGTCTGCGCCCTGTTTGTTACTTTTTTCATTTGGTAGGTCTGTGCCTTGTTCTTTACTATTTTCATTTGGTAGGTCTGTGCCCTCCATTGGGTAGGCTTGTGTTCCATTCGTTGCATCTCGATTTGGTAGATCTACGCCCAACAACGCTAAACAATACTTTACCTCAAAAGACTGCGAACAGTCTCCCTTGGAATTGGAACTGAATACTATCACTGAGAACAACTGATACTACTATCAAAACGGTGTTAAACCAGCAATAAACTTTTGCCGCTATAACTTACCTCTGCTGCACTAGCGATAGACTGCATGAGTCTTTTGCAACGCTGTTCAAGGTCCTCTTTCTCAGCTTGACACTTCATCAGCTTTTCCTGAATAATACGGTGGAAAATATAAAGATCTTGGGTACCATTTGTACGGGAAACGGGAAATTCCAGTTGGAAATTAAATGGTTCGCGTCAATTCGTCAGGAAAGCTTCAGAAAATATGGGCTGTATAACAAAATACAAATTCACTTTTCAGGAATACTGTTAAAATATCGTGAGAATTTATCCTCGTCCCTCATTGCATCAGAGTTTTCATGTGATTATCTCGACCACCCGAACACATTTTGGGAAGCATTAGACAATGATTATGCAAACCAAAGTAAACCAGACAACAAGTAAAAGAGGTTTGTCCACTAAATACTCTTTTTTTACTACCAGATTTATGTAAGTAGGGTTAAATACTGAGCCTCGGCCGATTGAAAATAGTTTAGACCGCAGTCTTGTTACGCAAAGCCTTCTTTGAAGACTTTCTGAGACTTTCCGGGGTTGCCGTAAATGTGGTTGTGTCTTGATTACGCAGATCAGTGAATTAAAAGGATCAAGTACCTCGAGTTTTGAAGGGTTTGCCACCACACACGGTAATAAATCCGGTCTGATGATAGGTTCCACATCAGCTGTAGGAATGTTAGATGATGGAGTGCCGCTACTTGAACCAAAGAAACGATTAACTACAATAAAAGGGATGGAAAACCAGTACCAGATAAACTGATGTCTTTCAATATCATTGAGCTCAAATTTATATGAAGACCCGCCTTCCCAAGGGGCTGGTCATCACCGGCGAACGCTACAGAGAGAATTATTTTGATAATAGTAACAAAGGCGAAAGTAGATGGCTAATGTGCGCGCCTGTCCCTGCAGTGCTTCATAAACTTTTATTCGCCTATCTGCAATTTAACTATCGATAAGGCAGACACCTCTCTGAAGCGGTCAGCCAAGCTTTGTTTGGATAGCAGTTGGATTAAAGCTGTATCACTAAAGTACAAATTGGCCCCTAACTGAGCGAGGACAATAACCACTTCAAGCATTGAAGAAAGGTTTGAATATCACAGCAAATATAAAAGAAGACAAGGATGGGCAACATCGAAACACCCCATCTAAGAGAATACGGATTCCGGAAATATCCGAAAATACCGTAAAATTCCGAAAATAAGCCCCGGGGCTTATATTTTTCAAAGGCCCTTTTTGAGGGGCTTATTTTTGGAGGGGCTTATATTTGGAGGGGCGATTTAACGGAGGGTTTTTGGCGTTACGAGTTGGGGGGGCTTATATTTGGAGGGGCTTATACATGGAGGGGCTTATTTTCGGAATTTTACGGTATGTTTGCTTGTGGAATCCGGAATCCGGGAAATTTCGAAATTTAGGCTTTGAAATGTGGAATACAGCTCAAGGAATCCGGAATCCCACTAACAGTTGGAATCTGCAATTAGAAATTTGCTGAGAAAGAAACCGGTATCCACGGCGTAGAATCCAAAATCCAAGACTGTCTTGGATTCCATTGCTTGAGGACTGCATTTGCATGGATTTTTTGAAAAGTTTCATCTTAACAGTTTTTCAAAGTTTCTCTGCGTTTGTTTGTCACGCTTGGGAGACACATTTGTTTGTCAGATGCTGCGATTTTGTCATTTACAAGTAATACGATTTTCTTCCTTGTAGAGAAAGCCAGCCAAGTATCTCGAAGAAATAGAACTTTTGGAATAATGTCCGGGTTAAGAAAGTTCAGTGCCATTACCAGTAAGATTAAGTTTACCATATAGTGCCTACAGCTCTAAGCTTCTCACCTGGGGTTTCGGACCGAAGCTCCTCATACGAGTTATGCTTTCGAAGACTCTGAAAATAAAGACAACAAAATATTGATAAATAATTTCAACAAATTTCTACAGTATTTAAGGATCCAAGCACCAGAAGTAAAATTAATACAGCTTCTCCCTTTTAACGAGTTGTTAATCAACTGATATCAAATTATCCATAAACTCATGGGGTGGGGGTGGGGGGTGGGGTTGAAGGAGATGTAAACACGGGAACAAGAATTGTGTAATTGAACTGTGCCTTACATTGAAATGTTAAGACTCAAATTAAACACTCCAGGAGAATGACAGAAGCTATAGTCATGCTTGTTTTGATCTGTTTTGAGTTGCTACAGTGTTTCGCCTTAATCGGAAATAAAGTTTCCCACTTCAGTATTATTTTATGCGTCTTGGTACTTTCGTGTAGGTTAAAAATTTGCAAGGAATATTTAACTCACCCAGTCAAGGGACTTAGTTTTGTCTTCTCTTCTTAAAAGTTCTGGTGTGTTCAACAATTTATGTCTTTCTTGCGGATTATCTGAGTTTTATAATAACAAAAACTATGTGAAAAAATCATAAAATTCACAACAAATACAACAGGGATCAATGCCAAGTCACATTTCTAACATTTTGCGGAATACTGTTTATTTTAGCATGCTTAATTTTCAAACACCGCCGTAAGTGGGTAGATTCATCAATTTTGGCGACCTCATACCTAGGGCCTACGCTTCCAGAGAGGCCGTGAGAACGAGATTGCACCTTGGTCGCCCTGTGTGCTGCTTTGCGCCCTCTCTGTTTAGGGCATGATTACTTTTCACACACACCCGCGAGATTTTCGAGCCTGATGAGTATGCCATTTTCTTTTGCAGTTGTATGTAAGATGTTCTATCCGCGCGTAGCGGGGATCAGACTTTTCCGTGCTGGGCTATGCTTGTGACAAAATGAATACTTTATCCTTCTTAAGACAAACCTTTTGCCATCCATTTCGGGCTGTTGGGTGGTACGTGTTCATTAATGTGTCTCACAATCGTAGCCACATACAGCTTTAACATTGGGTCTTTGGTTGAGAACCCTGCAACAGAAAACATACACTATACAAGTGATTGATAACTACAGCATAATCCTCATATCCGAGTTAACCAGAAAAAAAGCTAAAAAATCTTTCCATGCCATTAAATTTGTAAATAAGATGGAAGATCAGTTAGATTACCTGTTGGGGTTTGTAGCCTCTCTTGTAAGTTCTGTACTGCAACATCAACTACAAGATTATTTTTTATACAGAATTAAAACTTAAAAAGGTTTTATGGCACTTGTAAGTCACAGCCTAGTGGTAGGTTGAATTCATGTACAATGGGAAGAACGTCCCAGACATCCTCAAGTGTATAAAGTTATTCATCCTCAAGTGTATCAAGTTATTCGCCACTTTCAAAGAGAAAAGGGAACCGGAGCCGATATAGTGATTTTCGTATGACCTTGAAAAATGGTTTCGGTGTGTTCGTTATTTGTTTTATAAGGCAATGGATGAAAAGATCAAAACACGGACTCTTCGTTTTCCCGCCAAAGAAAACCTTAATATGGAGAACGCATCGTTCGATTGGCCAATAGTGTTGCAGTATGACGTCAAAGCGAGGTTCGATTGATTTCTAGAAAGTTCTTCGGGCAAGAAGTCTTTTCAGCCGAGCGTTCGCTTAACCAACCAAAACCCACGAGCGTTTGTATTCGTTCGACAAACTAATCAAATCACTCTATTTCTGCTCGTTTGTTGTTTCTGAGACTGTTTTGTTCGCGCGTTTTTATTTCAAGGTCATACGAAAATGGCTCTATACGTCCCGCAACTGTTCCTGGTCGGGATCGTTACTGGGGACGCGCCGGTCAGTTCGCTATTGGCCAATCTTTTTTCATGTCCCTAATAGCAATCCCACAAGTCTTAGCAACTTAACCTCGTTTTAAAAGTAAGAGTTTTTGGAACTCAAAAAGGATCTGTAATGTTATCAACTTAACCAAAAAGCTTACACAAAGAAATCTTGCATAACAAGTATTATGGTGGGTTTGTTTTACCTTCCACAGCTCTCAGTAGTTGAACCAGCTCCTGTTTGCCACCGGAACGGGATGCCAGGTCTGCTGCTGTCTCTAATGTGTCAGTCAAGGCAAACACTGGAACGCCCATCTTAAAAGGGAAAGTAAAGTGGGAGGGGGGAGGGGAGGGGAGGGAAGCAAATCATTAGTTCACATACTTGGTTAGGTCAAAATAAATCAGTTTGCCCCATCCTGTCAAAAAAGGATTTATCAGTAAACTACTAAGTAGTAATAACTATAAAAGTTTTATGGAGTGTATGCAGCATTTCAGCTTCCATTTTCTGGAAGGTGTTCGCGCCAAGTTTACGGTACGGTGACTTCTCTAAAGGAATGTGGTTCGGTTCTCAACAGCCGTTTGTGGGGAGCAGTATTGCTTGAAGGCAGAAAGAACGGCTGTGAAGCAGACTATGCCTTTGGCAAATTGGTGATAATGTCACTTGTCCCTGAGAAATCTATGGGGATGCCAAATACACATTCCAAGATCCATTCAACCACCACCGGTCGTCCAATACAATATCATCACCTGACTCGTCTCCAGTCATCTCTCACTATCTCTCTCTAGAGGCGTGTTGGGTGTGATGGGAAGGAGGAAAGTGAGGCGGAGAGATGACGGTCGTTCTCTCTTCTCCCTTCCCATCATCCCCTGCTCCCGCCGTGCGTTACGTGTGAAGACAACTGGGAACAAGTCCGTATCATCACTCAGATCTATTATGAGATGCATTTCTTTTGGGCACAATATTTACAAGTTTATTTGCATCGTGGTTAATTTTAAATCATGAGACAAGCCGTTAGGGAATATTTCCGTTGGTTAATTGCTCATATTAATGATCACATTCATCCATTGTCCCCAGAAACAAAAAGTAGCAAACCTTCATACCGTATAACATGATTTGTAACAAGCAGATACCATTTCAGCAAGTAAAGGTCTTCACTGTACATTGTACTGTAGTATTATAATGTATGGTGAGTTAACTGTGTCTAGTCAAACATCAAAGTGAGAAAACGGGTTCAACCAAACGCAGATTTCTTCTTTAAAAAAGTGCTTTGAAAACATCTTTTAGGCTGTCTACAGTGCTTTTAAAGCTGTAAAAATACATTTAAGTGACACCACAAAATTTTGATCTGTTTGGTTGTAAATTAAGGCAACTTTTAGTTAACCTTTTAAAATTTATTTAAGGCTTTCTAACCGCATTATTATTACTTTCCAGAACAGTATTATATTCTCACTTTCCAGAAAATCTTATCTTCCGTTTTGTTAGTAGTACCTGTATGAGAAGTTCACCACACTCCACATGACTTTCACTTGATCCTTTCCTACAGATCAATCACATAATATCAGTAATACATGGCTGCTTAATCAAAAATTAGAATCTAGACCACATTTTTGCCTCATTGATGTGGAATATTCAATATTCTATTCTGACACAAAATGAAATTATCATGGAGGCATACTGATGCAAAAAAGGTTACCTAATATACAAGTACTTCCAAAGCAGCAGTCAATATTAAAAATAAAAAAGGTGTGATTACTAGCCTGAAATAAGTGCACAAAATGACTGTCATTTCAGACTACGTGTTTATGAGTAGTTTTTGTGTCAGGCCTTCCATGCGGTACAGAAAGAGACTGGAGTGTACATTTCCATGTTCTGCATAGTTGTTGCTTTGCCGATCAACACACGCTTCGTTTCGTTAATTTGTGCTTTTTCTTTATTCATTATGAAACAACAACAAAAGCTAAGTTCATGTATTTACGTAAAAGAGAATGATAGTAAAAGTTGAACCTGAAAAACACGAAGATAAGCTAGATTATAAAGATGGTGAAGCTCATGATAGTCGTTCAAAGTTTCAATATCATAGTTTGACCCAGACCATTTTTGAAATTGATCCAATTTAAAATGCCACATGGAACTTATGACCCACTTTTACCAATTTCTAGACTGAACAGTCTGCTTAATAATGCACCCTACAAGCCAATCTCTTTGTACCACATAATTTATCACTACTAATTATATGCTTTAATTACTTTGATTTAATAGGATTTCATAAAACTTCGTGTAACATGTTTTTTAACCATGGTCATGTAACCTTACCATGCAAGGGCAGGAAGAGGGGTCCAAGATTTCTAGATTGGATAACAAAAGAAATATTATTAATAATAAGTAGTTAAGTCTTGATATTCATTTATTCCTTTCTAGTCTGTAACATTCCATAAACTTACATTGTTCACTGCTGTCACATCTGCATTTCGTTCCTGTTGAATTTTAAATAAAATAAACAAATAAGAAGGGATATAATTTACGGAGCTAGTTTACAGGGCTGATATACATTGGTTAACCCTGAAAACTGTTGTGTGCAGAGAAACATTATGACGTGTGTATTTCGAGAGTCAAAATGACATGCCACACTTTCTGTTCGAGATACGAGGATCAGGAATCAGCAGAGGGTTAAATCCCCTTTAATTAATTATCATCATCATCGCCATCACTATTATATCAATATTATTCTATATGGATATTAGCCTCTAAGTCAAAGAATCCTGTAGTTTGGATTTAACTTACAACGCAGACCAGTACCAAAAAATGCCAGACTTTGTAGCAAAATCTGCTTAATTCAAGATGGAAGAAAGCGCAAAAAATATTCACTTGCAAGATTCAAGTTTGGGTTCAAAAAGCTTACAATCATGAGACTCTGTCCTGGCTTTGAAGAGGTGCATGCAACAAGGCCCTACAAGGTGTCTGCTAATCTGCTAATCTCCCTTTAATTTTCAAACATAATAATGCAATACAAATTGATTAATTATTATATATAGAATCAAAGTTTTCATTAAGAATTTAGTAGCAGGAGAAAGGTGTAATGTTACAGGAGAGTATTGTGACAGACACTCCGCATCTGAATAAAAAATAGTCATATAGGCTATCACATGTTAGCCAGAAAATTCTTCGCAGTAAACAGAGAATTCTCTGATCTCCTTTGCCTAATGAACAGACTGTAGAATAATGACTGTAACAATCAAGACACTGGGCCAAAATTCTCATGGAAAGTTTACAAACTTTCTCAAGGTTGTTAAATTACTAGGGACAAATTGAGACCAAAATTAGTTACCATTAAGAGAGCCACACAAGGGAGATGGCCACCTTCTGCAGCAAAAAAGAGAGGAGTGTTCTTGTCCTCATCTGCAAAAAGAAATAACAAAATAATATTTACTGTGATTTCATTCAAATGTAGGATCAAACATTCTTATGGGAAAGAAATAAAAAAATTTACTTTCCCTGTGAATCTTTATTTACCAGTATGGAAGAAATAATTCAAAGTGGGTTTGTTCATATTTAAAATTAAATTATTACCTCTAATATTGATGTCAACATTCTCATGATTCAGTAAAGTAACCATGGAATAATGGTCTCCTGGAAATACAGCAACTCATTTTTACTGATATTAAATAAATCAAAATTAATATACTCTGACTAACTAATTATTTTCTAAATGATTAAAATGCATCACAGTGCATCGTGGTACTGCATGCATTCAGAGTCACCACTCAGTTGAGAAAATATTGAGTCATAAATTAATCATAAATTAATCACATCCTGTTAAAAAGTTACCTTTATAAAAGAATAGCAAAAACACATCTGTAGGCACTAGAAAACATGAAGAAGCCCTAGATCACAGATTATTGTACAACTCAGCACTGTGAGAAAGATTTGAAGTACATGTACAAGGGGTTTTACTGCTAAAGTACACATGTATGACTTGCTAGTTTTTTACTTGGTTAGTTTTTGGCAGTGTTTTGAGATTAGATTAATGATAAGCATATTATTACCTGTTTTAGCAGCTTCGAACAAAGCCCTTTTCCTTTGTTCAGGATTTAAACTAGACAAACTTGACACCACAACAAATGCATCAGATGTTGCAGATGATGTTGAATTTGCTAAAGATGAAAGAAAATGTCCTTTTCATAAAGACCTTTTCATTCCATGTACTGTTATGATGTAGTTTAAAATGAAATTTACTGTAGTGGTTTCATCCCAGTTTGATTCTCAGTTTCCTCTATCTCCTAACTGATTTCTGATGGATGGTTATCAGTTTGGCAACCCAAGGAGACAGTGTAACACTTCAGAAAACGTGTTTGCCATCCAACATAATTTTCCTGTTGATACAAATTTATGTCATCACCATCACTATCTTCATCATCATTATCATTATCACCATCAAAAAGTCTCTCAGTGCCAGAATTAAGAAAACAAGACCTGGGGGCATCTTTATACTCTGGTATTTATTAATTTTATATTTATATTTCATTTAGCTAGATGTCAGACTGCTTGATTTTTTAAAGTAATCAAGAATATCATATAATATCTCTGACTGGGTAAATTTAACACACCTCTTCCTGTTCTAGCCTCTTCTATAGCTGACAGAGCCTTCTGGGTGTTCATTTCATCTTCTTTTTGTTTTAAGAGACATCTTGTACATACCTAGCAGAATGATAAAGGACTACAGTAGATCAATGCTCAGTCAATTGACCACTTTTTCAGTGGCCCTCTAAAATGTGGGCAAGCAAATTTTTTGACACACATATTGGCAAATGATTTTTTGTGAAACAGACAAATTGCAATGGAAATTCTATAATAGTAAGTATGCCTCAGTTCCTGTGAGTGCACTTAAAACTGGAGCCATACTGATGCAGTTGCATGAATCTTACCATAAGACATTATAGCAATCAATTATGTTCAGTATAAAGACATTGAACTTTTCTCTCTTAACATTGTATGTCAACACCAGATGTTTCGTGATTGAGTCTGTTAAGTTTAATGGAGTAATGGCCAACAGTTACAAAGATCATTTGCCAAAAGAAGAAAAATTAACTCCATTTCTCACATTCCACTCTACATTACTGATAAAACTCATTCATTATTTTTATAAAACATAACATGATTTTGAAATGGATGAAATAGCCGGATTTAACTATTTACTTATTATTTGACAAAATAATTTTTTAACAGTGACGTACCTTTACAGCTTGGTTAACAACAACATGACAGGTAACACACACTGCAGTGGAACATGTACGACAATGAGAACTAACAAACAAAAGGATGTGGAATTATTATCATGACAAGAGGTAAGAAAGTGGTGCATCGTTCTACTTAAATCCTAAATCTAAAGAGGTGTTTAAGCACCTTACTCTTTTATAAGAGGGAGAAAAAGAAGGGGGAGAATAATAGTCATCATTTATATTATACAAATTAACATAGAAATATGATTAAATGCACATAAATTAGAAATTAGAATTAAGGGAGTATAAGTATTAATACTTTACCTGTCCTTTACTTAAATCTTGCTTCTATAGCATGACAAAGCAACTAGAAATATTTCTAATCCCTCCTGTCCAAAGGTTTGCTAGTCCATATTATGTTACATTTGCTGGTACTGGTTCATACAACTGGATGGAGTGCCAGTTGCATCAAGAGTAAAGTGCCTTGCCCAAGAAATTATTTATTAAGCAAGGTCAAGGATCCTAGCTAGCCACAGCTAGAACCCAGATTTTTTGATCTGGAATTCAGAGCACTGACAATAAGGTCATATGCCTCCAAGATTTCAGAGTACTATGTGTACACTGTACATAATGAAAATGGAATCCATGCATGCATTATGATAAACACTAAATGTAACAAGGGTAGCTCTAGTGTTAACTTTTTTTATTTACAATAATATATGTTAAATTGAGTAAACATTATAAGATGCTTACCGTCCTTTGATCAAGTTAGTTCCCCAATACTTCTGAAATATTGTTCCACACTTGGAACAATTCTGCCAAATAAAAAGTAACAATTTATCCTGAGTTCTACAAGTGCAAGCAATTCATGGGTACAGTTTAACTTACACTATAGTTAACTTTCCTTCTTCTTGATGAACAGTTCATGCATCAGTACACTCACTATTATTTTCTGTAATACAATGCAATGGCCATCTTTTTCAAATTACCATCATGTCAAAACAGTCACGTAAGTGCGTGCTAACTATCAAAATACCCTCTGCAAATGAGCCACACTTGTATATAAATAGCCAACAGCATATCAGTCCTATCCATTTGAGTGTTGTTTCACATTATCAGGGTGAAGTACCTGTAAACTAGCTTGAGCAGCTTAGTGCCTTTTTATTATAAAACAAAGCATTTACCTTTTTTAACTATTAAACCTGGGTTTATGAAGTTAGCAATCACGAACCTTGCAATCGCAGGACTTGTATGATTTTTTACAGTCACTACACCTTCTTGTAAGGCCTGCAGTGTCACTTCCTTTTGAGTTCAAACCTAGATTCAAAGAAGAAAGACTGATTTCATTCAAATGAATAATAAATTATAGAGAAAGAACACTTGCTGTACCACACTTTATCACTCATATAATCATTATAAGGCCAAAATTTTGAAGACTTTTATACAAAAACTCAAATCCACATTTGACAGCTGGCTGTCTTTTTATTTATACTAAGGAACTTTTAGCATGAGAAAACAGCTGACATTTAGCGATGCTACCACTGCATTCTCCGCCAAATGACGTCTGAGAAACGAGCGCAGAAATTCCATACTGATGATGCATCACTACCCAGATCTGGTTAGTTCTTCTGATTTGTCGCGCCGCTTGGGAAATTTGATTCAACCAATCAGAAGCACTACCCAGATCTGGGTAGTGATGTGTGATCAGTATGAAATTTCTGTGCTCGTTTCTCAGACATCACTTGGCAGGGAAACCAATGGTAGCATTGCCAAATGTCACCTGTTTTCTCAGGCTAAGGAACTTTATACCAAACAGAATTGATAAGCTCTTTAATATGATCAGTATATTATTATCATGCAATGCATGCAGAGACAACAAAAGCATTTCTAGGTCTACTAACAATGTAACAGTATGTTTAAATATTAAACTCATTGTCTTTAGTTAATTATCTTTCATTTGGACTACCCTTTTATTTATAGAACATCAAGAAGTTTCGTGGACGCAATCGCACGCAATATTACAAGTCGAAACTTAAATTAGAAAACAACACACAGTCACACAGCTGTCAAATGTAAGTTCACATGAGACTGCAGCAGTATACTGGGTGTGAATGAAACGTTAAAACAAAAACTTACCTTCATTCGAGCTTGAACTATGGGAACCTTCCATTTCTTATAAAATTATTTTTTTCTAATCATTTCACAATCAAAAACAAATTTCGCAAAGTCACAAGTCATTTCAGTTCGTATTTTGTTCCATGACTTGGTATCCGAGCCTGTACAGGTGACCGTTTTGTTTCCAAGGTCCCGCGAGACACAGGGCAGCTACAGCTACAATATACAGGCGACGTTTTTGATACAAGGTTTGTTTCAGAAAGTGTCAATTGAACGTGCTTTGAGCATGATTTTAGCTTTCTATTAGCTTCTATTATTTTTGTTGATTTACATATCTTCAATTTTTGGAAATTGGTTTATCGCGTGACCGACGGCATGACAAATTCGTGCAGTGCAGCCAGAGGGAGTCCAGATTAACGGACATCGAGAACATCGAGTGCAAGTACGACTCCTAAATTGGCATCCATTATTTTTTATATCGGCACCCCCCTCTCACTACTGAGGATTAATTATGACTTCTACTCCCAAGGAAATGTACTCTAACAATAGCAGCAGAGGGCTGTAGCTCACAATTCCCCCAGACTCTCTGCCTCGGTATCTGTACCAAAACTCTGGCTATGGCCGTGGGTAGACCATGATGTTTTAATGCTAGCCATCATCTCTGTTTGTGCTTTTCAGTATGATGTCAGGATTACAAGTTGAAAAATGGAACACCGAAACAGATGGACCTCTAAATGAAGCCAGCATGAGGAGAAAGTTAAAATCACAAGGCTACTCCTGCATAAAATACACTTTTCCTCCTGGTACAGACTTTCCTGATCACACTCATAATGTCTCTAAAAAGGATTCAATAATAGCTGGCCAGTTTCGGTTTGCTATGAAGGGAAGAGAAGTCATCCTCCAGCCTGGTGATATGATTGAGGTTCCAGCTGGTGTGGTGCATAATGCTTCAGTGATTGGAAGTGAATCAGTGGTTTTCTTTGATGCCACAAAGTAGGACAGTTTTAGAAATGATGCTTGGCTTCTATGGATTTTGCCCATGAGAGGGAATCTGGATTCTGGAAGCTGGGAAATTTTTGCCTATGGAATCTGGAATCTGGGAAAATTTTGCTTGCAGAATTCAGAATCCTGGTCTTTGGAATCCGGAATACAGCTCAAGGAATCTGGAATTCCACTAATGATTAACACGCAGAATCTAATAGTTCCACTGACAAAGACTAGGGTCAAGTTCTGGAATCCGGGGACCACAGAATGGAATCCAGAATCCAAGACTCTCTTGGATTTTCTTACATGGGGCGAATGGATGGTTCGTTAGGGAAGAATTGGATGAGGAAAGGGAAAGAAATATTTTTAATCATAAAATCCAATCTTAGAAACTAACTATATGGAGACCAGTCGTTTCTCTTTGAAAATTCTGTTAAGTTATTATTTTTCATTAAAAAACACCTCATTTCCTAGGATAATAAAACAATAATGATGCCTCTTATTTGTGATATTTAAACAGCTCAAGACTTATTTTATTTTGTTTTATTGTTTTTTTTTTTAAATACAGTTCTTTATTTCAATCTCTAACAACACTTACACAACAAAAGTTACCTTTAGATAAACTAAAAAAAAAAAATAACAATAAAGGAAACAAAAAGAAATTACAAAACTTTACAACAGTACATTGTATTACAGTCTTGCCACAAAAGTATATTAAAATGCAAGTCTAATGTTGAGTATAACCTTACTAGTTGAATTAATATTGCTAGATTAGAAAACAAACTTCTTCTCAATTAAAGGCTTATCCATTTATTATAATAATAATCAGGTGAATTAATACTTATTGCTATATGTTTTTCTATCTGGGCTTTGTTTACCACTATAGTTAGATAAACACTTAATAACAAAGGCTCTTCTGTGATACTGCAGCAGTATACCATAAAATTCCAGTAAGAAC